>NW_027288344.1:604183-906275 GCF_047511675.1 Marmota flaviventris
TTAACCAGCAATATGTATATAATAATAACATTAACCAAATATGGTATAAACAAATAAACATAAATTAATAAATCTTATATGATTTATTTTATAATAATATTGGTAAAATATACTCAGAGGTGAAAATAAACATTTAAATAATGATACATGCACATGTCCATTTTTATTAAGGTATAGTGAAATATATCTATTTTTGTAATATACTTTTGTTCATGAAAGCATCATAAATATTATTGTAGGGGCACAAAATTAAAAATCCAAATTGTACATATCTCAGTAAATAAATGGCTTTTAGTGACTGAAATTTCTGAGTCTGTTTTGTGAAACACAAATACTCAGTAAAATATGCTCTGAAGAAAACCTCAATTTGAAAATATAAAAACATAGAAAGGAGTATTTAGAGTTGTTTACCATGAATTTAAATTAAAATAGTTTTGATACCTGAACAAATACTCTGAAGATTTTACCCTTAAGAAATACATATGAAAGAGTACAGCAATTCTGTCTTGAGTAATGCAAGCAGAAGAGAAAGATGATAAGAATATTAAGTAAGCCTCAAAAATCTGAGGATCATGAAATAAATGAATTCTTGGCAAGAAAATATCTAGAATCAATTTTGATATAAAGTCAAAACCAATAAGCATTCTAATTTACCAAATCTTAATGATTTAATATATTAGAGAAAAGAAATAAGAATTCCAAGCAAAGACTTGAGAAATGGGTGTGCACAGCAAGATTTAACCTCAGATAATTTTATACATCCCCTGTGTCTGTCCATGTGTCTCTCTCACGTCTTTTCACTGTGACACCAAAAACAAAAACAATGAAGAACAAGTTTTTGAGTAATTATATTTAGGTCTTAAAACAGTTAAAGAAAATGGCTAGCTCTCTTTATCTATTTTTAGTAGTAATTTGCCTTAGTATTTCCTCAATAATTAATGATCACCCTGTGCTTGTTGCTCATAATATAGAATGTGTAGAACCACCGAGAATGAGGCTCTGAAGACTACTATTTGAATAATGTCAGAACAAAAAGTGCCATAGAACAGTAAGAACTGAAAAACAAGGAGAAAGCCAGTGCAGGACCACACAGCATGTAGGGCTATCTCAAGGAGGAGTGGAGGTGGTCTATGAGGTCTGACCTCCCTTAGTCAATGCAAAGGACAGACTAGTATACACTGTCTTAGAAAATATTTTTCTTCAAATCTTATATTTTAATGGATACATGGTAAGAATCCAGAAGGAAAATGTAAAATAGCACATTTACATTCATTTCTGGGATACTTTTACTTCTAGTTCACTAGATTAGCTAATTTTAATGCCTTTCACTATGTCCTAATAGATATTTTAGCTATGGTAGATAACTTTTTCTTTTTTCAATATTTATCAGGTAATTTACAAAGGATTCCATTACAGAATACAATCATTTAAAAAAAAATTAATGATGAAATTGTTCAAAACACATACACAGTAATATCACAGGATATGAAGTCTGTGTACACACCATAGTCTTTATGTTTAGTTCCTAGTTTAAAGAAAGGTTGACTGGCTTGGAAGTTTAGCTTGAAATCTTATCTCAAAAAACTTGAAAGAACTTCTCCTGTGTCTTTAGACAGGGAGACTGGCAGTAACTCAGGGACAACTGTGGGTTTGGCACCTTTATCATGATCACTTTTTTCTTTGGGGAAGACTGTAAACTCTTTGAAGATTCACATTCCCACTCAGCAGTAGGAAATTTTACTTTTTCATGTTTTATTTCCCCTTTTCCATATCTCATTTCTCTCATTTTAGAATTATGTTAGGGAAATTTATTCTCCTGGTCCTATCTTCTGTTTTTTCTCTGAAGAATCTTTTCAATATTATCTTCCAGGTTTTATAATAGCCACCTATTTTTAAAAAAAAATTTAATCTTGTTTTTAATATACAAATTATCTGCATTAATTTTTGAGTTTTGCACCCGGTGAGGTATGATTCATTGGGCTCAGGTTTGAAAAAAGATAATCTTTAAGTTAATAAAGTTTCAATCATATGTATTAAGATAAAGAAACTTAGTTTTAAAATTACCCAGTTTTCTATAATATTTTAAGTACAATAATTTTAAATGAACAATATTTAAAATAAATTAATTTTCTTTCTCATTTGGCAATCTTAATGAAGGCATAATGACTCATTCTATTCTTCTTATAATTTTATTTTATGAAATATGCTTTGTCATTTATTATTCATATTAAATTATTAATAGAAATTCATCACTGATTAAGAGACATGAGTTAGCCAAGAGGCAAGTTAAATATAAATTCAAGTTTTTCTCCATACACAAAATAACTTTCTGAGTATAATTTATGATTGGAAAAGAAGCCTTCAAGATGGCAAGTAGCACAAACAAGTTTACTGAAGGCTAAAACTGACTCTGAAGGTGCATGCCTCTCCCACAGCACACCACAATGAAGTGAAGGTTTCTAAGGCCTGGGAAACTAACTGGGGGTATTTTTGATGGGGACAAGTACTCTTGTGATACTAACAAATTGTAGAGGGAAAATGACTCTAAAGCCCATGAAATGCAGGAACCCCAGAGTTCTGAGAACTATCTCAGGTGTAAGCCACCCAGGACACCTGCCTGACCATTAGATCTTTTTTCACTTTAGACCTTTTAGATTGGGAAATAAACATTGATTAAATAAATCACTGAGATGTGGGGTTCTAAACAACATTTATTTTCTCAACTATGCAGTCTAAAATATTACTCCTAATGGATTGAAGCACATGTCTCTGGGACATATTTTTCAAGGCCTTATAATTTTATTAAAATATACACTTAATGTGCCACATTCTTTTCCAAATTTCTTAAGAAACAATGTCAAAGATTTGACATTATGCTTGACGATACTTAGGGAGTCACTTCAAGAAGTGTAGAGTCATTCCACTTATGCCAAAATGATATCATATTTACATAAAGAGTGAGTTTTTGTTATTTGTGGTATAAGGTACAGATTCTATTCAAAACATTAGCAAAAGAGATGAAGTCCTGATACATAAAAATAAAATCAGTTTAAAAAATATTCCAAGCTGGATATGGTGGCAAACACATGTAATCTTGGTTGGCTCTAGGGGCTAAGGCATGAGAATTGCAAACTCAAAGCCAGTCTCAGAAATTCTGCAAGATTCAGTCTCAAAAAAAAAAAAAAATCCTGGGATATGGCTCAGTAGTTAAGCACCTGTGGATTCAATTCCTGATTTAAATAGTAATACTAATAATAATTCTAAGTGACATCATGAGAAACACAATAAAAATTTGTAACTGAACATCTTTTTCCCAGTGGTATTGGGGATTGAACCCAGGACCTTATGCATGTGAGGCAAGCACTCTACCAACTGAGCTATATACCCAGTCCTATGACTGGACATCTTACTAGACTCTAGCTTCCTTCTGTGACTTTTGTGCTTTTGCTATTCCTTCTCTTATTCTCTACTTTCTGCCCAAATTTTCTCCAGCAACAACAACAACAAAAAAACTCACTCCTTCCACAAATTATCTTCATAAAGAACAATTTCTGGAACATCTTCACCCCTTTGGTAAGTATTGTCAAACCTTCTATTATGAGTTAAAAACTCTATCCTTTTTTTAAAAAAAATTCTGTTCTACTGCCTATTTTTCTGTCCTTCTGTTCAAAATTGTGATTTATAACTGCATAGTTACAATTATGGTCTACATTGCTTCCTTGGCTTAGAACAATTAAGCCTTTTGCACACTTATGTCTAAACTGCAATACTCGTGCTTTGATTTTTCTTTGGGTTCAGCTACATCACCAGGATGGTTACAGATCTTAATGCAAGCAGTTTCTGTTTGATCTGGTCCTGGCTTCCTCCCTCCCATGTATGGTGTTCAAAAATTTTTGTGCGTGGTGAGACTCTTAGTGGGGTTACATCTCATATACCAGTTTTGATGTAATGGGATGTTTTTTTGTTTTTTTGTTTGTTTGTTTATTTATTTTATTTATTTATTTATTTTTTTTTGCAAATGTAGTGGATATGATAAGTAGATGTGACACTGGGACTCATGGAGATAAGTGACTGCAGTGTCTACCTGTCTTGCTATGAGATCTTCTTCATGGTATAAAAACATTGTCTTATTTCCTGTTTATAAAACTTAAATTGATGGAGTATACAAACCAAGCTTCATTTAGTTCTGATCTCAAAAGTTATGACCACTACATATCTACATTGTAGAGAGCACTTGGTGTTTTTAAGGACTACTTTACTTTAGGGAACTCTGAAAAAAAATTTATAACATCCAAGAAAACAATACTGGTCATGTTCAAATTTTCCAGTAAAATCTGAGAGCAATTATTAATGATTGATAGATAATCAACCTGAGATTCCTAGGGTTTAACTGAAGTGATATATCATAGTTTATAAAGTTATTAAGTGAGAAAACCTAAGATTAAAATGAAATCTAACTAAGGTTTTACACCTAAAAAATAGTACAATATTCACAAAGTCTTACACCTAATAAATTATGAGGCAAGACTATTACTTTATTGGCTTCTCCATTTAATATTTTCATTTTAGAAACATTTTATTAGTAGAATTAATAGTAGTTCTGATGATAAATATATAAGACGCCCGGCTCTGGGAGGGGACAGGCAGGGGGCACCCTCCAGCCCCCGAGGTATCCACTGCAGCCTTGGAGGTTCCACTCCAAGACCTGCTTTCTGCACTCTGAGCCCTGGGAGACTGGAGAGTAGGCACCCGTGTCTTGTTAAATTATATTAAAATGACTTCATGGGCCGGGTGAAGTGGGGCCTACCTGTCACCCCAGAGACTCGGAGGCTGAGGCAGGAGAACCACCAGCTCAAAGCCAGCCTCAGCCACAGTGAGGCCTTGAGCAGCTCAGTGAGACCCTGTCTCTACAGAAAACCCAAAATAGGGCTGGGGATGGGGCTCAGTGTTGAGTGCCCACTCCTGACCCCTAAATAAGTAAATGCCACGTGTTTTGTTGTTGTTGTTGTTGTTTGTTTTTTTAATGTTGCTTCTAGAAAATTTAGAAAGTGCCTGTGTGTGGCTTTCACCCTTTCCTCCTGGACAGGGCGGCTCTTGAATTTGAAGATGTCCATCCTGGTCACCAAGGAAGTATCTGTCCAGCCTTAGCCTTTGGGTTGTGGCTGCTTTTCTCCTCTGGTCTGTTCTCTTACCTTAGAAAGGAGAGAACATTCTCCTCCCACTGAAGCCAACGAGGTTGAAGTAGGGAGATCAAGGAATTCTTGCCACTAATGACCGTTTCAAGGCCCCCCATTCTGGAACCCACCCCACCGTGTCCTCACTGGGGTCCAGGCAGTGAGGGTGACATCTTTCTGGACTGGGGTCATTCTTAGACTCTGAGGTAGGTCCCTAGATTCTTCCTCTTGCTGGGGCCTGATGTTCACCATCAGAGTTGACCAGGTGAGACCCCGATGGAGCGAAGCCTGCTTTTGGCCCCCAAGGCTGGGGAGCCTTTGCAGGACTGCTGGGGTGGCCCAAGGGGGCAGCAGGGGCTGGTCCAGGCTCAGAATGGGAGGCCCGAGGCCAGGCAGGAAGCTGATATGAAGGCCTACAAATATGCCAGGCATCTCCTGTGTGCACCAGCCTGGATAAACACATGCTGACCCTGTGCTCCGGAGAGAGTGGCTGAGAAGTCCCAGGCCCCGTCACCCCGTGATAGTGGCTCATAAGCACTGTCTCACCTGGCTGCCATGTTGGTCCTGTGAAGCAAGGTTCACTACGCACCCCATGTCCCAGAAGAAGAGCCTGAGGTCAGAGAGCGGCAAAACCCACATTAGCTGGGTTCCAGTCCTTCTGTGCGTGGCCCCAGTCCCTGAGCCTCCCTGGGGCCTGCCTTCCTGCATGGTTGTGTCCGAATCCATGGTCCTTGCTTTTAATGGAACCCTGGAGAAAAAGTGTGTCCATTTAGCCTGGGCCACCCTGGGGATGGTGACACTCATGATTTGACTCCCCGCTGAGTAAAGGACCGAACACTTTGATTTTCCCCAAAGGCCGCTGAGTGTCCGGGGAGGTGAGGGTGAGAGGAGAGAGGCCTGTCTGGCTCTCGTCACCTGCCTTCTCTTGGAGCCTCTGCCTCCCAAGGGGTGGCAGGGGTGCCCAGGGCAGGTGGTCAGCCCCACACTAGAGAATGGACCTCACTACACCCCCTCCCTGCATCCTGGGCATGAGGTCTTGCCCAGGAGACTTCAGCTGGCCAGGCCTCAGTTTGCTCCCCCACATCTGGGAATGAGGACCCCCTTCCTGCAGGACATGGGGACTCTACTGAGGGACCATGGGAGGGTCTGGAGGAGAGGGGGCTTCCCTGCCCACCTGGGCTTGGGTGTGGTGGCATTTCACAGATACATGTAGGGGACAGAGATGGCTAGGGACATTATTAATGGAGTTTGAGTGATAAGATATCAGCAATCCTTATTGAGACCCGGACACCATTCTGTCCTCATCACTTCTCCTCTCCTCCCCCACCCTGCCTCGGCTCCATCTTCCAGCCTCTTAGCAACTAGGCAGTCCCCTGCCTGAGGGCCTTTGCATGGCTCTTTCCCACTGCCTGAACCACTTTCTCCAGAAATAGTCGTGTAATCACCCCCTTCTCATGTGGGTGCTGCCCTAATGTCACCTTCTCCAATAGGCACCTCAGGACCCTATTGAAACCCGCAGCCCCTCGCCCTCATCCTCCCAGCTCTTCTCTCTCTCTAGCACCCTTCATTTCCTATCAAACCTTATTTTTGAAAAAGTCTCCTTTTAAGAGGCTGGGGTCATGGCTCAGTGGTATTGTGCTTGTCTAGCACATGCAAGGCCCTGGGTTCAAGTCTTAGTACCACATAAAAATAAATAAGTAGAATAAAGGTATTGTGTGTGACTACAACTAAAAACAGAATATTTTAGAAAGTCTCCTTTTAAGGTATTTATGCTGTTTATTCTTGTCCATTTTCTCCAAAGCCGGGACTCTCGCCTGACGGTCTGGATCCTGACTGTCCCCTCCACACCTGGCACACAGCCTGGCCCACACAGGGTACACCGTGGATGGAGTGGGACCAACCCGCTGTCCTCACTCCTGTCCTTCCAAGGGTTGTGCATGTGGGTCCTGATCATTGTCACACAGGGAGAGCAGTGATGGTGCCGTTGGGTCCCCTTCAAGCTCAGAGATAGTTAGTAATGAACCGATTCATTTCAGGAGGGGTGGAATTGGGCTGGGGACAGAGACATGAATCAGGGAATCAGGCCTGGGAAGGCTGACCTGGACCCAGGTGCCCATTTTGCAGGTCAGGAAGCTGAGGGCCTTAGTCTCGGCCTGGTGGCCCTGATCCTGAGGGTTTCCAGCTGCCCCTCCATACCACCTGGCCCCAGGCCCCAGGCTCGACTCTTCGGGCTTCTTCAGGACATACTGCAGGAGAAGAGGGGTCCTCTTGGAGCCTGTGGGGGGCCTGGAGAGGCGCGGAGGGGACACCAAGTACCAGGGAGTCTCCCCTACCAGTCTCTGGACACTTAAGGAACATTTGTTCTTATCATTTTTTAATATACAAAATTGAATGAGTGCTGTGGTTGGGCTAAGGTCCCCAAAGGCGCATGATTACAGGCCTGGGCCCCACCCCGTGGAGCTCTTGGGAGGTGGAACCTACTGAGAGGTCTCAGGTCACTGGGGCTGTGCCCTTCTGGGACCCTGGTCTCTATTTTGTTTTTGTAGTGTTGGGGATTGAACACAAGTCTTCTTACCATTGAGCCTCATTCTGCAGCCTTTTTATTTATTTATTTTATTTTGAGAAATGATGTTGCTAAGGTGCTGAGGCTGGCCTCAAATTTAGGATTCTCCTGCCTCAGCCTCCCAAGCTGTTGGGATGACAGGTGTGTGGCCCATGGTCAGCCTGCTGCCCTCTTTCCCATCCTAGCCATGAGGTGACCAGCTTGCTCCACCACAGGCTCCCCACCGTGATGTGTAACAGGGCCAACTGGGCATGCACTGCCACCTGAAAACCATGAGGCCAAATCAACCTCCTGTCTTTATAAGCTGGTTGTCTTGGGGATCGTTACAGTAACAAAAAGCCAAGGACAGGCGAGAATTGTCTGATTTTAGAAAATGATCATGAGTCTGTGGATCAGGTGTTACGTGCTGACCGAGACTCAGGCTGGTCCAAGACCTGACACCTTGATTCAGTCCTAATTTCCCTCGGGTGGCCTATCAGGAAGATTAGGTCCATTTTACAGATGAGGAAACTGAGGCTCAGAGAAGGAGGGAATTTGCCCAAAGCACAGGGTTGACAGACTGGAGGGACCAGGACCCCTCTCCAGGCTGACCTCTGTGCTGCAAGGGGCTTCATGTTGGGGGGGATCATAATTTCTTACAAAGAATAGAAAATGGGGGTGGGTGGGGTAGAGGAGCTGCAGACCGAAGCCAACGGAACCCTTCATTTCCGTTTCCACCTGAGTCCCTGGAGGGTGTGTGTCCCATTTCTGTTTTCTTTTGCACCTGACCTGGCCTACATAGGGCTGCAGATGTGGCTCAAGTGGAAGTGCACTCGCCTGTCATGCATGCGGCCCGGGTTCGATCCTCAGCACTACATACAAAGATGTTGTGTCTGCCGATAAATAAATAAATAAATATTTAAAAATTCTCTCTCTCTCTCACTCTCTCTCTCCTTAAAAAAAGAATTTGACTACATTGCACATGTCCTTAGAATTCATGGGAGGCTTATTTAAAGGTAAGAGAAGGTCATACTTTAGATATGAGTTGTCTCTGGAAAGCTCAGGTATAAGACAATGCAGGAAAGTTTTGAGGTGAAATGACTCTGTTTTGAGAGCTTAATCCTAATGAGTGCATTAATCCACTGGTATGGACTAACTGGATGGTAACTGTAGCAAGTAGGGTAGACCTAGAAGTAGTCAATCAGAGGGGACATGCCTTTGGGGTTCATAGTTTGTCGCTGCTGAGCAGAGTTCTCTCTCTGCTTCCTCATTGCCATATGCTGAGCTGCTTTTCCCACTCCCTACACTTCCCCCACTATGTTCTGCCTCACCTTGGCCCCAGAGCTATGGAGCTGGTGGTCAGTGGAGTGAGACCTGAAACTATTAGCTACATAAACTTGTCCTGCTCTAATTGTTGTTGTTAGTTAGATATTTTTGGTCACAGTGATGTAAAAGGCAACTAAAACACAGACTAATTTATCCAGCAGGGAATATTCATGGCAGTACAGCATTTGAGATATGGCCTGGGTATTTCTAGCTGCTTTCAGCCTGACTTACCATAGGGCTCAGGAGCAAACGCCAGGTTAGATTTAAAATACTTGCAGGTTCTCCAGAAAAGAAAAGTTTGTAATGTTGGGGCCAAGGATGGAGTGGTTGGTAAAGAGATTAGTTCCATTACACAGAAGCCACCTTTAGGCATCTCAGGAATGGGAAGGACACCACCTTTAGCAGGCTCTTTGACTTGTGGAGAGAGTGTCAAGATGCCCTGCTTGCATAGGGCAGCCTCAGAATCCTTATGTCCAGATTCATTTTGCTGTGTAACTAACACCATATGGGCTCACAGGCCATGGTCCAGGTGGGCATGGCTAATGTCCTCATTCCCAGCTGACCTTGATATCATCCATGTGATGCTGGTTGTCAGGCTTACAGAGCGAAGAGTTGTGGGGTTGTGAAGATTTGCATTGATAATTCAGAGGAAAGGCTGGTGGCCAGGAATAGCATGTCACATTCAGAGTTCAACCCAGTAGCCCCAGAAACAGTGATTTGTCAAACTGTGAGAGTGGAGCCAGTGTTGTGGTGGAGCGCTCAGTTGGTTAGCAGTGGCATCCTATGAAACACCTGCTCAGGGAAGTGAAAGTCAGTGAGCGCACCAGCTCTAGGGAGTGGTCCCACATCAGACCAGGCTGGAGGGGTGAGGAGGCTCAAGCCCTCGGGGACCCATATCACACCATCAGGTGCCCGAGTTTCCCACCTGGAGCACTAGACTTAATGGAGCACTAGACTTAACGTGTTCCCTGATGTGCTTTTTCAGTTTCCTCCTTGCTACTCTCCTTCTCTTCCCTTTGGGGTTAGTTGGGTTTCCCCTGTGTAGTTGTATCTTGGAAACATGTTGACTTTCTTTTGATTATTAATGAGGATTGCAGCCAATGCAGATACAAAAGGTTTCATCATGCTGCTTTGCTTCCACCCATGACAGTCAGTTACTGAAGAGGCAGAGAGGTGGGAGAGGAAAAGGCTTCATTGGCAACAATCCAGCATTTCAGAGATGAATGGCTAGCTCCTGGTTTCATCTTGCTTAGTGCTGCTGAGTGAAAGTGTATACAGTGTGTTATGAGGAATTGTTCTCTCAGTCTTGGGCAGGTGGACACAAGCACAGTTCACTAGTGTAGACAGACCATCCTTTAAATGGGGCTGGGGTCATGGCTCAGTGGTAGAGAGCTTGCCTGGCATGTGTGAGGCACAGGGGTCAATTCTCAGAACCATATATAAATCTATTAAAGATCCATGAACAACTAAAAATATATATTAAAAATGTCATTTAGAGAAGCTGGAATTGTGTGGGTTATATCTGGGTCCAGTGGACCCTGACCCATCCCAGACCTGTGAATCTAAGATAATGTGATTGTTTATATGCTTGCAATTCTGAAGGTGTGTGTGTCTGGTTTCTATTCTAGTCAGTGTCTTCTCTACACTTCTGCCAATACCTTTTCATTTGGATATTTCCTGTGACATAGTGAGGAGGAGTGCCCAGTGCAAGGGTCCTTTTAACTGACTTTAGTGCTTTTAACTGATGCTATGGTTAGTCATTAAGATAGGGTTGAGGGTGTGGGGAGAAAAGAAAGCTATACTCATGAATCAAAAAGAAGAGAATGGCAGAAAAAAAACCTTTCAATTCAGGGTTCAGCATCACTGTGTTCCCTTGAGTCTCAGAAGAGACTTTGGACAAGAACTATTGAGAATGCACTGTTGATATTTTTGGACTCTTGGAGTCCAAATGCTTATCTATTTATCTATCTATCTATCTATCTATCTATCTATCTATCTATCTAATCTATTTATTTAGTTATTTTTAATTATTTATTGCTGTGAGACAGACATGAGCTTTTGGGGACAAGGAGTAGGTGTTCTGGCATTAACATTTGGTGTTCCTCAAAGGCTCACCTGTTAAACATCTAGTTCCCAGCTGAAGACACTATTGGGAGGTGTTGGAAGCTTGTGGAAAGTGGGGCCCAGTTGATGAAAATTAGTTTATTGGGGATGTGCCCATGATGGGGTACTGGGACCCTAATGCACTTCTGTCTCTGTCTCTCTCTGCTTCCTAGCAGCCATGCGGTGATCAGTTTTCCTCTGTCATACACTCTCGGCCAGATGTTCTGTTTGCTACAGGTCCAGAGGTAAGAGGGCCAAGTGACCATGGGCTGTAATCTCTGAATTCAGCTCCTTTGAATGTGGTGATCTCAGGTATATTCTCACAGGTTTGGAAAGTGATTAGGACAGCTGCCGTCCAAAACACAAGAGGCCCCAGACCTTCCTCTAACCAGATTCACCTCTTCTGTCTGAATGTAGCACAGAAAAGCTGACAATTTACTCACTATTTTTTTTGTCTCTGTCTCTCCTATTTTTTTTTTAATTTTTTATTGATTTTTTTTTAAAAAAAATGACAGCAGAATGCATTACAATTCTTATTACATGCATACAGCACAATGTTCCATATCTCTGGTTATATATAAAGTTTGTTGATACCAATTCACGTCTTCATACATATATGTTGGATAATGATGTCTATCACATTCCCCCATCCTTGCAAATCCCCTGCCCCCACTCCCTTTCCCTTTTTTTGAGCAACAAATATGCCAGTAATATCTTCAGGTTAGAATTTGGGCATGTAAGGATGCCAAAGGCCTCTTGTGTGAGAACACTGCAGACCCCATTCAGAAATTGGAGCTGATGTGGCTTAAGGGGGAGCCCAGGTGAACAAGCCCAGCCCTGGCATGGGAACACGCATTGCACAATGGTCTGGCTTTCCAGCTAGAAGACATCCATCTGGGCTGACGGTGGATACTCAAAAGAATCTATTTGGGGTGATTTTCTCTTTTAGAAACCCCTTAAGTTTCCCAGAGTACCTTCATCTCCAGAGGCACTATCTGAGAGTACTCTCTTATTATTTGAAGTGTTTTCTCTATATTGAGCAGTTACTGAGTGGCTGGCAAGTACCTTTCAGATTTATAGGAGGGAATGTGCTCGCTCCTTTGCACTTTTATATTTTCTTACATTTTCAACAACAAGGTATGTGCCTTAAATCTGCATCTTCACCCCTCTACCTCTGTGTGCAGGGCCCACAAGATAATATCCTTGAACTTGTTGTGTCAGTGTTCAGATTATGTATGTAATGTTCTGTATGTGTGTGTGTGTGTGTGTGTGTGTGAGAGAGAGAGAGAGAGAGAGAGAGAGAGAGAGAGAGAGAGAACACAAGAACTTGTCCCTCTAGCACCAGGACTTTGTGCTCTCATGTGTTTCATGTGTATAGGTATGGAAAGGATATGAAACAAGACACCATAAATTATCTTGTGTGGGACTGTTTGGTTGTCATGTGTAAATATTTTCTGAGTGATTTCTTTGGTCAGTGTTGGCTGAGTACCTTTCTGGCAGGACATGTGTTTAGGGTTTTAGTGGTGCGTCTGTAGGTATTGTTGTCATTGTGGACTACTGTGAACGTGACTATTGTGAATGCATTTGAGAATAGTTAGGATGTTGTCTTACCATTATCTGTTGGATCTGTGCATTTTCAGATTTTAGAATGTATATGTATGTTCATGGTGTCTCGGTGAGAATTTTGGGACATAATCTTTGGTGTACAGAGATTTGGAGAGACTGAAATCATTGGGTATGTTGGGGTGTTTGGAATTATGTATATGTGGCACATAGATGTGTATAGATTCTGTTGATAATGTCTCAAGTGGACTGCTGTGTATTTTATTGTTTAGGGCTTTGAGGTGATCATGTTATTCTTGGGAATGGAGGGGTATCCTTTGTGAGTATGTAGGAGGAGTCAGCAGTGTCTGTCTGTCTTGAGATTTGTTGTTGAACTTCATATTCTGAGGCATTCTGTGTATGTGCATGTTTGCAACATAGAGGTGATTGTATATGTTTTCATTTGAAAATACAAATTGTTGTCATGTAAATAAGTAATTTGTTTGTTCCATTCAGTTACTGAGGAAGTGTTTGTGTGATTGCTTTTTGGGTGATACTGATTGGTGTGTGGTCTGAAGATATGTGCATCTGAAGCAGAGCAGATACTCTCAACCAAAAGATTCTTGCCATAATTAAACTTCTTCTCCTGTCAGATCAGCAGCAAGTATGTAAAGGTTACTGTGGTTGGTACCTTCCTCTTTCTTGTAAACACCAGATTTTTTTTTTTTTTTTTGTAAATACGTGTGAAACCTGTGTCCGGCCTAGAGAATGGAATGAAAAGCACTTGTCAAGTGAATCTTCAAGCCCTTTTCCCCCATGGGACATAATAGTCAAAATATTTTGAAATTATCTATACACAGAATGTTTCAGGCATGAGCCACACTCTGGACTGGTTGGCAACAGCCAATAAACCTGCTTTCTAAAAATTCCTCTGGTATCCAGCCTCTTAGGTCCTACTTCATATCTATTTTAAGTGTTTCTTGGAGGTGACTGGAATATGTATGAGACTTTGTAAGGAAGGTTATTGATTGGAATTGTTTGGATTTTGCTGTGTATTTGTTTTAATTTAGGCATGAGGACCTCTGGGTTTACAGTCAGGCATCTGGAAGATAGGAAGATTATGCTATTGAGGATTTTCAGAGTTCCACAGTGTTGTGTGCTATTGACTGAGTATATCAGAAAGTATGAGCAGTTCTGTACATTAATAGTGAGTTCTGTTCCCTTTAATAGTGAGAGACTGGCTGCATGTACTTTGGGTCTGTGGGAGTACTCTCGATTTGTAGATTCAGACAGACACGTGTATTCCCAGACTTGTGTAATCTAGGACTGTGAATGTATTTAGGAAGTATGGTGGCTGAGTATTCATTCTCAAACTAGATGGGTAGTGTGTGTTTCCACTGAGAGAATATAGGAGTTATATTTATATGGGAATACAAGTTAGGAGGATTGGGTACTGACAGTGTATATGGGTTATTATGACATGGTGGTACTTGTGAATAATTATTAAGAAGAGTGTTTGAATGGAGTATTTTGGTGAATACTTTTTGATATTCACAAAATATTGATTTTTTAATTTAATTTAATTTTTTGTTTAGGGAAGGGTGTGACATTAGAGTGCAGGGTAAAATATGTGTATTAAGGCCACACATGTGTTATGTATGTATTTGGGAAATGGCAATGAGTAGATTGTAGGTGACATCATTGTTGTGTACATTTGGAGAGGGTTGGGAAGTTTTATGTGTTTTTGGGAGTTGGTGTTTGCGTATCAAGTGATTCTGGGAATATGGACTCATGTTTATGTGTGTATGTTGGTGGTTGTACCTGTGTCATTTAGGGTTAAGAATGCTACATTTTTGTAATCAGGGTATTTCTGGTTCCACTCAATCTTGGGGAAGTTCAAAGAGATTTTTGTGTATATTGTATTTCTGATGAGAGGATCAAGTCTGTGAGATTTTCCAGAGCAGTTAGGGTTTTATTTATGTGACTTCTGGTAACAAATAGGGTTTATTTGGTGTGTATGTGTGTGTGTAGGGGGGTTGTATGTTGTATTTCTGTGTGCATGCATACTCAGTGTTTGGTTATATTATGTGCATGCCTTCAGGAAGTGTAGAGTATATAGGAATGTATAAGCCTGCATTTGGAAAAGTATACATTATAATTGCATGTCCGTCAGTACCTGGGTGATAACAGGCATGTGTATTTGTGGGTATGTATATATATATTTTTAGAAAGGAAGTGGTGGTGTGTGTATTCAGGGAAAGAAGGGATAAAGGTGATTTATGCATCTGTGTTTTTGGTGGGATGGCAGTGAGTTGTGGGTCATGCACCTGTTTCTAAATGCGAGGTGTTTTAATGATATCTGTGGTGGAAGGGGTTGTAATGAGTGTGCATCTTTACATGTTCGTGCCTCAGCAAGAGGTGTTCACAGGTCTCTGTGGCTGGGTGGCATGTGTGCATCTGTGGCCATAAGGGATGGCAGGAACACATTGGTTATGGCAAGCCTTTCCCAAGTGCACTGATGCTTGTTCCTGTTGATCTGGAGCTCCAACAGTGATTTCTGCATTCTCATTCTTATCTGACATCTGTCTACATTAGTTGTGGTGGTGGGTGGATGTGCCTATTGGATCCTGGGCTGGTGGATGGGAGCTGATCAGGGATGGTCCCTCAGGAGTGGTGGGGGGAGCTTTTCCTCCAAGATGTAAGGTATGGCCATTGTGATTCAAAGGGACTGACTCTGGAAGGAAACTGCCAGGGGTTTCACAGATCCAAGGACAATTGTTGAGAGAGTTGTTTGTTTGTTCACCTGTTGCATCCTCCCTTGCATTTTTCCCTCTGCCAAGACAAAGACAGAGACCCTAAGCACAAGTCTCCATAGAGCCCTCCCAGCTTGGTGGTGTCCTTGGCCCATATGTGCACATGACTGGCCTCATGGTGTGCATGCTCTGGCAACATCACAAGCTCTATAATTATTACACCACTGCACCTCAGTCAGATTAGGAGAGGAGTTAAGAACTGATTGTACAATGATACTTATTTTAAATTTTCCTGTGGAGCTACCCTCATTGTATTCTTTTTTTCTTAGCATGACCAAGTGAGTGATTCATCCTTTCAACATGAATGATCCTTTCACATTTCTACTCATAGAGAACTTCCTTCTGATCAGTTTCTACTAGTGGAGAATTTACTTGGTTTTTATTTGTGTGGAAATAAGCAGGATGAGTTTAATTTTATATACATTTTCAAATATTCACAGCAAAGTTTTGCCATGTCAGCTATTTAGGAAGGCACATCAGTGGTGTTCATTACACTTATTTTTCCATTCTTTGGAAACCAGCATGCAGCCACAGAACTTTTCTCATCTTGCAAAATTGAAGCTCATTTGTTAGACAGTAATCATCAATTTCCCTCATGCTCTAAGAAGTCACCATTCTCCTTTCTGTATTATTTTAATTACTCTGTGTACTGTACTTCATATAAATAGGATCGTACAGTCTGTATTCTCAAGGTCCATCCCTACTCTACTATCAGCCAGGATTTTCTTTGTTTTTTAGACCAAATAATACTTCATCATGTGCTACATGTAAAAAAAATTCTTCCTTGGGATAGGAAAATGGCAAAATTGTAGAATTAAATTGACCATACTATCCTATATACATCTATGAAGAGACCACAGTGAGTTTTATCTTTATGTATATCTGTAAAGCACGAGTTAAGAAAATTATAAATACATGGATGGAAGACCAGTATAGAAGAAGAAAGGAAACTGGGTCAGGGAGGAAGGGAGGGAAAGGGCAAGTTCTTGAGACTGACTTGGAAAAAACTATATTCCATGCTTTTGTATAACTATAATGCATGGCTAAAAATAAACATATTCTTCCTCAATGTACCCTTGAGTATAATAAATAATCCTGTAGTAATTACAAGCATATAAATATCTCTTCAAAAGAAGTAGAATTGAAGGGTCATTTGAATGATCCTTTTGATAATTTGGGGAACCACCAATCAGTTTCCCATAGAGCCTGCACTACTTTGCATTCTAACCCACTAGGGTTCTGGCTCCATCACATTCTCAGCAGCACTGGTGATTTCTGTTTTAGTTGTGGTGGTGGGTGGATGTGCCTCTTTGTTCCTGGACTGGAGAATGGGAGCCGATCAGGGATTTTTCTGTTTTCTGTTTCTTTCTGTTTCATCATGTCTTTGAACCTGGATCTCATTGTGATTTTGATTTTGATTTCTCCACTTATTATTGATATTGAACATCTTCCCATGTGCTTCTCAGCTATTTGCATATCTTCTTTGGAGAAATATCTGTGCAAGTACTTTGCCCATTTTAATATTGATTTGTTGTTTTCTTCTTATTGAGATATAAGGACTCTTTATATCATAGATCTTAAATTCTAATCACAAATATAATTTTCAAATGCTTTCTTGCATTTAGTGAGTCATCTTTTCACTAATGACTGTGTCCATTGATGAATCAAAGTTTTGGGGTTGATGTAGTTCAGTTTGTTTCTTCCTTTTGGTGCCTGTGCTTTTGATGTGCTGTTCAAAAAGTCCCGGTCAAAATCCCTTGTCATGGGCTTTTTCTCTTGTGTTATGAGTTTTATATTTCGGATCTTACACTTAGGTCCTCTATTTATGTTGAGTTAATTTTAGTCCATGGTGTCAGATAAGGGCCCAGCTTCCTTGTTTCATGTGTTGCTATCTATTCAGTTTTCTCAACAGTATTTGTGGAAAATACTGTCCATTTCCATGGAATGCTGTTGTCAGAAATCACTTGAGAACTTATTTTTTTTTCATTTCTGAATTTCTTACCCTGTTTTATTAATCAACATTTCTATCTTTTGTGTTTGTATGACTGGTAACTTTATAGCATGGAGTTTTGAAATTATGACAGGTTAGATCACCAATTTTGTTCTTGTTCAAAGTGTTTCTGAAGTTGGTTGTTTTCACATTCCCTATCATTTTAGGTTGGAATTTTAAATTTTTGCAATGAATAATCTCTGCATCATGTACAACAAGACTGGGATCTTAATTAGAATAAGATGTATTCCATGTTTTTATGAATAAATTAAAATATTCTCTACTATCATGTAAAACGAATATGAGTAAATAAAAATATGAAATAAAAATGGTATTCATGAAAAAAAGAAGTTAGGAATTCTTTTAGGGATGGAACAGAAACTGTAGATTTCTTTGGATAGTGTTGATATGTTAACAAGTTTAAGTGTTCCTGCTCATGATCATTTGATATCTTTCACTTTTTGGTGTTAGTTAAGTTTCATTGCTTGTTTTAAAGTCTTCACGTTTGATCTACTTGATTGGGTAGTATTACATTGGGTCTAGTATTACATTTTTTTTTTTTACTTGTCAGATGAAATTGTTTTCTTGATTTTCTTTCCATATATTTTTTTTATTATTAGTGTATAGAAACACAGTTTGTGTGTGTGGTGTTTTGTATTGGCACCTTTGCTGAATTTATTCATTGTGGTGATTATTTTCTTGGAATCTTGAGATTCTCCAGATATAACTTTATCTTGCTGATAAACAGAGGTTTTTATACTTCTACCTTTCCATTTGGCATGCCCTCTGCCTGTACTTCTTGCAGATTGATCTGGCCAGTATTTCTAATATGTTAAAAAGAACAAGTGAAAGCATGTAAATTTGTCTTCTTTCCATTTTGGGAAGAAAATATTTTGTTTTTTGATTATTTAATGTATTAGAATGTAATTTCTCATGTGTGATCTTTATTTTGTTGTTGTTTGCATTTTTCTTTTTTTCAGTATCAAGAATTGCATTCATGGTCTCACATATGCTAGACATGCATTTTCCCAACAACAGAACTAAATCCTGACCCTTTTAAAAATGTTGAGACAGAATCTGGTCAAGGGGTTCAGGGTGGTTTAGAACTTATGTGTTTTCTGCCTTGGACTTTGAATAGCTGGGATTACAGGTATACACCATATCATCCAGCTGTTTTTCTTTCTTCTATTTCTAGTTGTTTTCAACTTCTAATCATGAAAGATTTTCTTGCAAGATGGATGCAATGACAAGGTTTGTAGTTCAAGGTTCTTTTTGTGAACAGATAATTGAAGGAGACACTCACTAGACAGAGCATGAGGAGTTACTGAAGTGAGAGTACACTGCCTTAGATAAGGGGCAGTGGGCTCACCCATGGGAATGGGAGGCCTTGAGGCAGAGAAGGAACTGGGAAGCTGGCTTTGACATATAAAGAGACCAGATCTGGGATGCTAAAGTTAGTGATAGGATATGACTATCACTCCATAGGATATGACTACAACTGAGTTTGGCAAATAAAAATTTCTATCAACAGAGAATGCTGATAGAAATTTTGTTTCTGTGGCTTCATTGGGAACTTGACTAATTTTACATGAGATTAAGTAGAAGAATTTGTTTAATACTGCCCTACTTCTCAAATTAGAAGCCTACTGACTGCTGGGGGTAGATTCTTTATGTGTTATGATATGGTGTATACCTGTTATCCCAGCTATTCAAAGTCCAAGGCAGAAAACACAACCACTTATATGCTAGCTACTGCAGGGCTTGGAACACCTCATTTGACCAAGGAATCCCTTTTTGAACTAAATGGAGGTCAGGAGCTTTACCAGAAAAACGCGAGAGACTTAATCCAAAATTACTGTTCTTTTCTGTAATTTTAGTTTTGGATGGACATATGGGATCTTTATTTAGTTTCATGGGGTGCTGAGAATCTAATCCACAGCCTCACCCAGTGCCAAGAGGTTGATTCAGACACATCCCTTCACAAAGCACTTTACCAAAGAGCCACAGGTGTGGCCCCTTCATTTCCATTTTGAAACTATTTTCTTGAGGCTTCACAAAGGGATGGCCTGAGGCGAAGACCTTCCTGTCATGAAGGGGAATTGAACAATAGGTAAGAAAACAGCCCGGGGACAGACTTTTCCACAAGATGAACACTAGGGCATTGACAGCTCCTGATCATGCTACTTAGGTTGATATCTAGCCAAGCAGGGTTTCTCCACTGAGACCCTTACCAGTCACACTGATTTCTGAGTTTTCTGAGATGCTTGGCATTCCTTTCAACAGTCCAGGAAATGGCCATTTCACAGACCTTGGAGCTGGTGCATATCTTGGACACAAAACCACGAGCCCCTTCAGGAGAGTGGCCAAAATTCAGGAAAAATACAGGAACTTAGGAACATAGTAGGTCTTGCCCATCTGCAAAGCAAGCAGCAGTCTATTCATATATTCACCAGGATGAGTGCTGGAAAGCTTTCCACTAATGCATTCTGTTTCTCAATTCTTTGTTTCCAGAGACTCAGTAAAAACTACCTGAGATCAGGTTTTGGAAGGGCACAGCCAAGAGTAGGAACGATTAAAGGCTCAGTCACTGTAATCTCCTCTGCCACCTACAAGGTTGTGAACTGCTGAGCATTTTCCATTCCAGTATGTATTCACAGATATTCTTCTTCTTCTCCCTCTAATTGTGTATAACTTGGGGTGATGGTAATGTCAAGGCATTGTTCTGGATGACAGTGGGAAGTGATCTTGTGTAGCACATGTTCATATACACATTGGATTGATTTTAATATTTTCCCTTTGAAGTATTGACTCTCTGACCCTAATCCGTACCCTACTAGACTCTGAGTACTAATCCTAACATATGCATAAAAGCAAACCTAAAATAAAGAAATGCAGGCAGATCATAGGAGGAATTGTGTATACTTTGATTTTCCTTTTGCTTTATCAAGGGTATGTGTTATAACACTAGTCACATTTTCATTCTAATACTTCTCCATGGATCATCAAATTTAACAAATATATAACTTATGGATTCCCTTTCTCTGTAGGCTGGGTCAGAACATGTATTGTTATATACATATATATTGCCCTTCCTGCTATCACAGGTACATTCATGTGAGTACTCTGACTTTGGCAAATACAAATTCCATGAACAGATCACTCCCCCCAAACCCCAGGGCAACTGAAAGTTCAACCAATGGTGAGCTCCATAGTTGAACAAGTTTATACATAACCCCATGTAGAGTCAAATGAATATTTTTGTGATCTTTGAGTGATATATGTTCCATTAAGAATTTGGATTTGAATATCTATTGCTACTTTTACATGTATTTTATATATATATTTCTCTCTCATATATATATATATATATATATATATATATATATATATATATATATATATAAAATTCATTGAAAGGAGTTTTCTCACCCCTTAATGGTTCCTGAAAGAATCAAGACCCACAGTGCCACCTACTTCATCTTGAATGATGTCTAGACCAATACAGTGTAATATTTGAAATTCTCATGACCAGGAAGCACTGGAGATCCATCGGATCTCCTGTTGCTCATCATGACTGAACCAGATAGTGCTTTTTTGACTGGAATTCATGAAAATGGTGTAGAACAGAGATGCCATTGAGTTGGAGCCTGCTGGGAACTGGGCCTGGAGCAGTAGAGTGCAGGTGTATGATAAAAGATCTATGGTGGAGCCATGTGGATCTGTCATTGGCTTCCAAATGGCATGTGACTGACATGGGGCAGTCAAAAGACCCTTATATGTAAAGGCCTCTTGTTGTGGGGAGAGGCTTTGGGGTGATAATCAGAATCAGATTGCTACTCTAAGTGGGAAAGATGTATGGGATAGCAGCCCAGTTGGTGTTTTCTCTTGCAAAACCTGACTCACCACATGTGACAGAACTCCCTCCAGTGCTGTGTCCCAGTTTGTTGTAGGGACAAATGAAGCAAGGCACTGAAGATAGCAGGAAACAGTTTTATTTGGCTGCAGCCAGGTTCAGAGAGCACAGCTTTTGCTGTTATTAATCAATCCCTCCAAATTCAGTGAGTTTCAGAGTTTTATACCCAGCATGTAAGTAGAGGGGCTCAGAAGTTCACGGTCTGCAGTTCACATAAAAGCAGCTTTCTCTTTCACTGTTCTGGGCAAGTTAACCCTTCAAGGACAACACTTGAGAAGAGGAGAACTTCTTCTTCCCTTTCTTTCTCCCTCTGCCAGCTGTTACCATGGAGCCCATTTGTAACTTTTCTTTAAAATGTGGACATCTCTGTGAAGCCCAGCTCAAGGACAGAGGCCTTGTTTGCACATTTCTTCAAAGTACTATACTGGATATATTTGTGAAAATAGTAAGGGGGTGTCCAGCACCCGGAGTGCTGGTATCTTCCTGGCCAGTGGCCAAGTAAACAGGGCAACACAAAAATAGAAAGTTTATCTACATTGAACTCTTTTGCAGAGACTCTTTGGCTGACAGTCCCCAAATTAGCCATGGTGAAGCGGACTTTTCTGTGGAGAAAGGGGGTTCCACTTCATTGGGTCACCCTCTTCATCCAGGGAGAAGTCTTTTCTGCTGTCCTTTAATAAAACTTCAACTTTCCTCTCTAAACTTGCCTTGACATGCTTCTCTGGTGTTATACTTCAGCATTGGGAAAGCAAGGCCTCATTACCAGTAAACAGCAGTAACAATAACAGTCAGAGGACAGAGATAATGCCAAAAGTAAAGTCAACATTTAGAATTGAAGATAATAATAATCTTTAGTGATACAAATTCCTTAATTTAATACTTTGAAAATAATAACAACATGTTGCCAGGGAGCAAATTTGTGACATATGCAGTCAAGGGGAGAAATAAAGAATGTCCATGTGTTTCTGCCCCTTTCAATTCTTTATTCACTCAAATTCTTAATACAACTTTATAGGTTCCTAATGAAGAAAACAACAATCCTTAATGATAGGCACTGCAGTGGAGATAATCAAATAACACCAAGCAATTCTAGATTAATTAATTCCCAGAAAACAATTTTAGATTAATTCTGAACATTGCAAAACAGATTTAATCATGACAGGCTAGTGACAAACATTTCCTCTGAATGCTAAGTTCAAAACTCTCAAGCCTTAGGCTTTATGTCCTGCAGATGCACACTCACTCAGACAGCAGTGATCAGGTCCCAAACCAAAACAGTCTTTTTCTGGTGGGGAGTGGATGACCAGTTGAGGAGAGGGTCACAGGGAGAAGTTGCAGCTCTCACAAAGGTCCAGACAAGGCGGTAGAGTTTGAGAGCAGTGAGGATCACACAGAGAATAGGAAAATGATGGCAAGTGATGGGATGGCAGTGTAGGTCCTCATCAGGCTCTCCAGCTGGAGTACATACTTGTTTAGGCTGGCTGAATCCCTGTTTATTCACTCTATTTTTATACTATTTTTTAACACACCTTGTAATTATCAGGTGCCACCAGATTTCTCATTTACCCTGAGGTCAGAAATATCTAGTCTGGTGGTCTCCATCCTGATATTCTCACCTTTCACTCTTATCAGGAGAGGAAAGCCTGCCAGAGGCTTTATTCAGTTTATCAGGGTGAGGGGAAGTAATTTGTCTGAGGCCATATTAGAGGGCTCTGTGGGTGTGCCTGGTGTTAAATGACCTCCAATAATGACCTCAGGTTTCAAAATTCAGTTTTTTAAATGGAGCGAGAAATTGATGTGACTCAATTTTTGAGAAACCAGCCTCTATGTCAGAGCAAAGCCTGTCCAAAGCAGGGAGTTACCCTTGTCCATGGAAAAACTCAGAGTGCTCCTAGGCATATACCCACCCAGCTGAGTTGTTTGTGAATAACTGGAGAGATCTTCCATGCCAAGTGATCCTGACTCAGTTACACTAAGTTAGGACCCATAGCAACCCCCTAGCTACCACAAAATGCATGAGACACAGAAAATACCTGAAACACCAGGTGACCTTCCCAGTAGTTTTGTTGATTGGTAAAATGATTAGGCAAGTTTATCATATACACTCTTGCAACCTCTCATGGCCTAAACCAGTCAGTTCAAATGTATCCACAACTTGAACTAACCAATCACCCTTACACAACTTGTTCCTGCCAATGAATGTGCTAATCAATGTTAAGAGTTGTTGTTTGACTTTTCTGTGATGGGAAATGATTGGCTGTGTGATGTTGTGATGCATGCAGTATCCCCCCAAATCTATTAATCCTCACTGAATTAAGGGTCAAGACTCACTCTTTGGGACCACTGTATCTGAAATGGTTGTGAGTCCAGGCTTGAGCGTACAATAAACACTCTTGTGTGATTGCATCAGATTCAGCTCCTGGAGGTCTATTGGGGTCCCATGAATCTGGCATTACAGGAGTTGCTTAGGCTCAGGCCTAAGGCCATTCTCACACAACCCCTTTCACCTTGACAGCTCTTCTGCAGATAAACAGAAGCCATAACACATAACTCCTGTCTTCATAAACTTGATCTCTTGAGTCCAGTGTCATTTCAAGTTCTGGGTTTAAAAAGATATATTCATTTTCCTTGATGTTTCTATAAAGCACACAGAATTCTTAGAAACAGCTTGAAAGGATAACAATGTTATATTGCAAAACTTCATAAACTTTCAAATTGCTTGCTGTGTGTGACTGACCAGTATGTGAAAGGCCTTGGGGATATGTGAATATATTATGAATATAATAGAGAGAACTCTTGAGACTTTTTTTCTTACTGTACACACATCCTGAGGCCAAATGAGGCTGTTTACTAGAGGTCATTTCTCAAAAAAGAGATAATGATCATAAAGGAATAAATTAACCTATATATTATAAATAAATCTAATATATATTTGATTAAAATTGAGGACATATATAGTCATGCCAAATAGTTTGCTGAATCATTTCAATTACAGATATTTTAATGTTTTGCTTACTATCTGCATTAGAGACATCATTGACCTGCAATTCAGGAAAACTGTTAATTCTAGCACTGAATTTATCAGGTTTTGACACTTTGGTATATTACTTATTGCCATAGGATCTCTTGTTTCTCAATGTGTATATTTATAAATTTACACATTCTAGAAGGTTTTAGAAAGATAAAAGAAAATATGTATTAAAAGAGTAGTTTAAAAAGCTCTTTAATATACCATTGCTATGGTTATTAAATAGCATTTTCTTTTTAAGAATATATTAACCTGGGGCTGGGGATGTGGCTCAAGCAATAGCGCACTTGCCTGGCATGCGTGCGGCCTGGGTTCGATCCTCAGCACCACATACAAAGATGTTGTGTCCACCGAAAACTAAAAAATAAATATTAAAATTCTCTCTCTCTCTTTAAAAAAAAAGAATGTATTAACCAGCAATATGTATAGAACAATAACATAATAAATAAATATGGAACAAAGAAATAAACATAAAGTAATAAATGTTATATGATTTATTTTATAATAATATTGGTAAAATATACCCAGAGGTGAAAATAAACATTTAAATAATGATACATGTACATGTCCATTTTTATTAAGGTATAGTGAAATACATCTATTTTTTGTAATATACTTTTGTTCATGAAAGCATCATAAATATTATTATCAAATATTATTGTAGCTGCACAAAATTAAAAATCCAAATTGTACATATATCAGTAAATAAATGGCTTTTAGTGACTGAAATTTCTGAGTCTGTTATTGTGAAACACAAATATTCAGTAAAATATGCTCTGAAGAAAACCTCAATTTGAAAATGTAAAAACATAGAAAGGAGTATTTAGAGTTGTTTTACCATGAGATTAATTTAAAATACTTTTGATACCTGAACAAATACTCTGAAGTTTTTACTCTTAAGAAATACATATGAAAGAGTACAGCAATTCTGTCTCTGAGTAATGCAAGCAGAAGAGAAAGATGATAAGAATATTAAGTAAGCCTCAAAAATCTGAGGATCATGAAATAAATTAATTCTTGGCAAGAAAATATCAGAATCAATTTTGATGTAAAGTCAAAACGAATAAGCATTCTAATTTACCAAATCTTAATGATTTAATATATTAGAGACAAAAAGTCAGAATTCTAAGCAAATACTTGAGAGATGGGTGTGCACCACTAGGTTTAACCTCAGAAAATTTTATACATCCCCTGTGTCTGTCCATGTGTCTCTCTCACGTCTTTCCACTGTGACATAAAAAAAAAAAATGAAGAACAAGTTTTTGAGTAATTACATTTAGATCTTAAAACAGTTAAAGAAAATAATTAGCTCTCTTTATCTATTTTTAGAAGTAATTTTCCTTAGTATTTCTTCAATAATTAATGATTACCCTGTGCATGTTGCTCATAATACAGAATGTGTAGAACCACACAGAATGAGAGCACTATTTAAATAATGTCAGAACAAAAAGTGCTACAGAACAGTAGGAACTGAAAAACAAGGCCAAAGCCAGTGCAGGACCACACAGCATTTAGGGCTACATCAAAGAGGAATGGAGTTGGTCTTAAGAGGTCTGACTTCCCTTAGCCAAGACAAAGGACTAGTACATACTGTCTTAAAAACTATTTTTCTTCAAATCTTATATTTTTATGGATACATGGTGAGAATCCAGAAGTTAAATGTAAACTAGCAAATTTACATTCATTTCTGGGACACTTTTACTTCTAGTTCTCTAGATTAATTAATTTTAATGCCTTTCACCATGTCTTAATTGATATTCTAGCTATGGTAGATAACTTTTTCTTATTCAACATTTATCAGGTAATTTACAAAGGACTCCATTACAGAATATAGTCATTTTTAAAAATTCATAAAGCAACAGATGAAATTATTTAAAACACAGACACAGTCATATCACAGGATATAAAGTCTGTGTAGACACCATGGTCTTTATGTTTAGCTCCTAGTTTAAAGAAAGGTTGACTGGCTTGGATGTTTAGTTTTAAACCTTATCTCAAAAAACTTGAAACAACTTCTCCTGTGTCTTTAGACAGGGAGACTGGTGGTAACTCAGGGACAACTGTGGGTTTGGCACCTTTATTCATGATCACTTTTTACTTTGTGGAAAGACTTTAAACTCTTTGAAGATTCACATTCCCACTCAGCAGTAGGGAATTTTATTTTTTCATGTTCTATCTCCCCTTTTCCATATCTCATTTCTCTCATTTTAGAATCATGTTAGGAAAATTTATTCTCCTTGTCCAATCTTCTGTTTTCATTCTGAAGAATCTTTTCAACATTATCTTCCAGGTTTTATAATAGCCATCTTTTTTTTTTAAATTTTTTAATCTTGTTCTTAATATACAAATTCTCTGCCTTCATTTTTGAGTTTTGCACCTGGTGAGGTGTGACTCATTGAGTTCAGGTTTGAAA
The DNA here is from genome assembly GCF_047511675.1 of Marmota flaviventris. Lineage (NCBI taxonomy): Eukaryota > Metazoa > Chordata > Mammalia > Rodentia > Sciuridae > Marmota > Marmota flaviventris. Next base: position 631,028 of record NW_027288344.1, read on the forward strand.
AAATAATCTTTAAGTTTTAAAGTTTCAATCATATATATTAAGATAAAGAAACAGTTTTAAAATTACCGTATTTGCTATAATATTTTAAGTACAATAATTTTAAATTACAAATATTTAAAATACATTTAAATTTCTTTCTCATTTGGCAATCTTAATGAAGGCCTAATGGCTCATTCTATTTTTACTTATAATTTTATCCTATTAAATATGCCTTTTCATTTATTATTCATGTAAAATTATTAATAGAAATTCATCACTGGTTAAGAGACATGAGTCAGCCAAGAGGCAAGTTAAATAAAAATTCAAGTTTTTCTCCATACACAAAATAACTGTCTAAGCATACTTTATGCTGGAAAAATACTTCAAGATGGCAAGTAGCACAAACAAGTGTGCTGAAGGCTGAAGCTGATTCTGAAAGCTAATGCCTCTCCCACAGCACACCATCACAAAGTGAAGATTTCTAAAGTCTGGGAGACTAAGGTAGATATTTTTGATGGAAACACCTACTCTTGTGATACTAACAAATTGTAGAGGAAAAATGATTCATAAAACCCATGAAATGCAGGAACCCCAGAGTTCTGAAAACTATCTCAGATGTAAGCCACCCAGTAGACCTGCCTGACCATTAGATTTTGTTCACTTTAGACCTTTTAGAGTGGGAAATAAACATTGATTAAATAAATCACTGAGATGTGGGGTTCTAAACAACATTTATTTTCTCAACTGTACAGTCTAAAACATTACTCCTAATGGATTAAAACACAAGTATCTGGGACATATTTTTCAAGGCTTTTTAATTTTATTAGAATATACATTTAATGTGCCACATTCTTTTCCAAATTTCTTATGGAACAATATCAAAGATTTGACATTATGCTTGACGATACTTAGGGAGTCACTTCAAGAACTGTAGAGTCATTCCACTTATGCCAAGATGATATTATATTTACATAAAGAGTGAGTTTTTAGGTTATTTGTGGTATAAGGTACAGATTCTATTCAAAACATTAGCAAAAGAAAATACAATCATTGTCAGATGAAGTCCTGATATATAAAAATAAAATAACTTAAAAAATTCCAAGCTGGGCATGGTGGCGAATGCTTGTAAACTTGGTTGGCTCTAGAGACTAAGGCATGAGAATTGCAAGCTCAAAGCCAGTCTCAGAAATTCTGCAAGATTAAGTCTCAAAAAAAAAAAAAAATAGAAAAAAAGAAAGAAAGAAAGAAAAAAGAAAAGAAAGAGCTGGGGTTTGGCTCAGTAGTTAAGCACCTGTGGGTTCAATTCCTGATTTAAATAATAATACTAATAATAATTCTAAATGACATCATGATAAACACAATAAAAATTTGTAACTGAACTTTTTTTTTTTTTGGTGGTACTGGGGATTAAACCCATGGCCTTGTGAATGTGAGGCCAGCACTCTACCAACTGAGTTATATCCCCAACCCTATAACTGAACATCTTACTTGACTCTAGCTTCCTTCTGTGACTTTTGTGCTTTTGCTATTCCTTCTCTTATTCTATACTTTCTGCCAAAATTTTCTTCAGAAACGAAAAACTCACTCCTTCCACAAATTACCTTCATAAAGGAAAATTTCTGGACGTCTTCACCCCTTTGGTAAGGATTGTCATGTCTTCTATTATGAGTTAAAAACTCTATCCTGTTCTTTAATTTGATACTTCTGCCTGTTTTTCTGTCCTTTTGTTTAAAATTGTGATTTATAAGTGTATAGTTACAATTATGGTTTACATTGCTTCCTTGCCTTAGAACAAATAAGCCTTTTGCACACTTATCTCTAAACCCCAATATTCATGCTTTGATTTTTCTTTGTGTTCAGCTACATCACCAAGGTGGTTAAAGGTCTTAATGCAAGCATTTTCTGTTTGATCTGGTCCTGGCTTCATCCCTCCCATGTATGGTGTCCAAATTTTTTTTGTGCTTGGTGAGACTTTTAGTGAGGTTACATCTCATATACCAGTTTTGATGTAATGCGATGTCTTTTTGCAAATGTGGTGGATGTGATAAGTAGATGTGATATTGGGACTTCATGGAGATAAGTGACTGCAGTGTCTACCTGTCCTGCTATGAGGTCTTATTCATGGTATAAAAGCATTGTCTTATCCCTTGTTTACAAAACCTGAATTGATGGAGTATACAAACCAAGCTTCATGTAGTTCTGATCTCAAAAGTTATGACCACTGCATGTGTACATTGTATAGAGCACTTGCTTCTTTTCAGGGCTACTTTACTTTAGAAAACTCTGAACAATTCTTTTATAACATATAAGTAAAGAAAACAGGGCTGGGGATGTGGCTCAAGAGGTAGCGCACTTGCCAGGAGTGTGTGCGGCCTGGGTTCGATCCTCAGCACCACATACAAACAAAGATGTTGTGTCTGCCAAAAACTAAAAAAAAAAAAATTCTCTCTCTCTCTCTCTCTCTCTCTCTCTCTCTCTCTCTCTCTCTCTCAAAAATAAATAAATAAATAAATAAATATTTTTAAAAAAAGAAAAAGAAAATGTTGGGCATGTTCAAATTTTCCAGAAAAATCTGACAGTAATTATTAATGATTGACAGATAAGCAAACTGAGAATCACAGAGTTAAGTGCTATATCATAGTTTATAAAGTTACTAAGTGATAAAAGCTAAGATTCAAATGAAATCTAGCTAAGGTTTTACACCTAAAAAAACTATAATATTCACAAAGTCTTACACCTAATACATTATGAGGCAAGGCTATTACTTTTTTGGCTTCTCCATTTAATATTTTCATTTTAGAAACATTTTATTAGTAGAATTAATAGTATTTCTGATGATAAATATATAAGAAAATATTCAGTACCTTCAACATCCACAATGTTCAATAGAAACCATGTAGAGTTTTTATACCTTTATATCAGATTTTTAGAAAAAGCATTTTAATCTGATAGTTAAAATCATTTTTTAAATTGTGCTACTATAAACATTGTTGTAGCTGCAGTTTTGTAGTATGCTGTGATGCCCTTCAGTATATGAATTGATAAAGAAAATGTTCTTTTTATACAAAATAGGATAATGCTCATCATTAAAGAGAATGAAATCATGGCATATGCAAGCAAATGGATGGAGCTGAAGAATATTATGCTAAGTGAAGTAAGCCAATCCCCCCCAAACCAAATGCTGAATGTTTTCTCTGACATAAAATTTCTGATATGTAATGGAAAGGAGGGAGAAGCATGGGAGGAATAGAAAAAACTATAGATAAGGCAGTGGGGAGGAAGGGGAAGAAACGGAGCATGGGGATAGGAAAGTGATGGAATGAGATGGATATCATTACCCTAAGTACATGTATGAAGACATGAATGGTGTGACTCTGTTGTGTACAAGAGATATGAAAAATTGTACTCTATTTAAGTAATATGAATTACAATGCATTCTACTGTCTTTTATAACAAATTAGAATAAAATATAAAAATTATGTTATAAAAGATTGTGAGCAAATTCAGAGGAAATATAATATTTAAATACAAAAATAAAAAAGCATGTTTATATATGTTGAAATGTTTTATATATTCCATTGTGGAGTTTGTAATACTCAAGAATAACTGTAACATATTATGAAAAAAAGCAAATACTTTTGAAGCAACTAAAATATATTCATTTATTTAAAAAGTAATATATTGTCTCATTTAAATCTATTCTTTGAGTGAGAGAGAGAAAAACAGAATACAAAGAGTGATTAAGAAAGTAAAACAAAATAGGTAGAAGTGGAAAACTAAATATACAAATGAAGAAAGAAGTCTTAAGTACTAGAGAATCAATGCTAAAAATAAAAAAAAAAAGTGAATGCATGATAAGACTGTGAGGAATGACAGATTATGTATCCTCTGATAAATCTCTGAAAACTTATTTTCTTGGGATAAAGATAACATATGAAACTACTTATCACAAGTTTAGACACGATTTTGTAATTACTTATTCATGAAAGTTTATTAAATAATATCAATACTAGATACTTCCTGGAATTTTTCTCCAAGTCGATGAAATCTTTGATATGTTTTAGAATATGTATGTGCATGTGCACTCTAGAACACTATGTATAAATGTATATATGTTTTATCCAAGGTTAACTTTTATATGTATGTGAAATAATTTGATTCTTTTATATTTTTCTAAATATAATGGTAAATGAAATATTTTTGTAGAAAATATAATGTGAGTGATCTGTTTATTTTAAAGTGTCTGAATTTTTTTTTACATAACTGGCTTTGTAAAGCCAGACATTTCTATATTTTAAATAAAAGGTGTGTTTGAGGGGGCTGGGGATGTGGCTCAAGCAGTAGCATGCTCGCCTGGCATACGCAGGGCCCTGGATTCGATCCTCAGCACCACGCACAAATAAAGATGTTGTATCCGCCAAAAACTAAAAAAATAAATATTAAATCTCTCTCTCTCTCTCTCTCTCTCTCTCTCTCTCTCTCTCTCTCTCAAAAAAAAAAGATGTGTTTGAATAAAAACATTTTAAGAAAGCCTCCATTCAATGATGAATAAAATTCCCTATTAAAGAGTATTGGCCATTTTTATTTTTTTAGTAGAAAATGTTTCCCATAAAAAGAAGCAATTGATGTTAGCCCACCACAGTACGCTAAATCACCTTTCATATAAACCTATGGCAGGGATGCTAAGAAGATTATATTTCAAAGCACAATGGATCTCAAACATCAAATAAAACTCTAGGCTTCATGAAACCAAAAGAAAAGATTTTACCAGCACTTTCTATTTACCACAGAGCCTTCTCTCAAAGAAGTAGGCAGTCCTATGCTAAGTATTTGATAGCATACCCTTGGTGTCAACATTTCCTATTCTTCTATAACAATCACTGGAGGTCCAGATTTCCCCTCACAGTCAAAATTCTATTTTCTTCTATAGGGTATGCTCATAAAGCAAAACAAATTGGAGTTCATGGAAAAGGACTTTTTCACTCATATTTTCCTTACTGTCTTTTTTCTGGAAACAAACAGAAGGCATCTGTCTTCAAAATTGCTTTCACCATAGTTTACTACAATTTTCTAATCCCAATATTGAACTGCAGGAATCTCTTTTGTGGGAGCCAGTGTTGAGGGTCTTCTGCTGCCAAACAGAGGCCTCACAAGCCATGCGGAATGTGGATGATCCATGTCATCTCTTGTGAGCTGCATGGCTTACACATTTGCTTTCCAAAGGAGTCAACCTGATGTGATCTAAAAGGTCCTGTATTAAATAAATTATGATTTTCTTTGAAATTGGCCATCTTTATTCAGCTCAGCTAGTGTGCTGCTCCTAATGGTCTCTGCATTAATATTAGTGAAACACAAAAGAGCAGTGGGCCTCAACCATTATTTTTCACCTGTTTCAATCCAAATATTCTTCAGGACTTCTTCAAGATTTTTTGTATAAAAAGCCCAACCATCTTAAATAGGTTAATATACCAGTGGATTAAAAGGCCCTATTCTTATAGCTTCATGATTCTAATTAGCTTGAATGCTTAAAATTGATTTAAGTTATAAACCATGCTGTTTTGTTGCAGTAAATGGTATTGTGTATGTGCATCAAATCACTGTATCAGTGTGAAGTAAATGTATGGATACTTAGATCAAGACAGCACAGGCATGGGTGAGAAATTCTACACATCAAGAAAGAGCTGACAGACCTGTGTTTGTGCCTGGAGCTGGGATTGTGACTCAATGGTAGAACACTTGCTTAGCATGTTTGAGGCACAGGGTTTCATCTAAGAACTGCATATAAACAAAATAAAGACCCATCAACATCCAAAATTGTATATAAATAAATAAAGTGCTTAAGTACTTGCTCAGAATTAGTCTATGCCGTTTTAAGAAAATAAGAACAAAATGAAATGTTTCCCTCCTTGTAGAAAAGCTATTACCATCAATAAAGTGCTGCTTATAAATTTATTTCTTCTTTGTTATCCTGTGAGGAAATTACAACATGTTAAAAATTCAGTTGTATGTTATCAGCCAAAAGAATGATTGAATATCAGAGTTTTTCTTCCTATGCAAAAATCACCACCCTTACTGTTATTGTAGGAGAAATTAATAAACACAGAAAGCTTGGCTATTCTCACAAAGTTTATGTAAACATGTTACTCTAAATTAAATTTATATAATCAATTATGATTTGCTACCAATGCAGATGTCTTGTTACCATTTGGAACACACGAAGAGGTGATGAATTGATCACTATTTCAGTTTCAAGAGAAACATTTCCTATAAGGGTTTCTGTATTTTGTCAAGAAGATAAAACAAGAACAGTAAGGACATATTGATTCCTGATCCATGCAAAAATAACTGAGAAAGAAGGGTGATATCACTTAGAAAATGTACACAAGTCTACAAACCACTTTTAAAAAATCATATTAAAAATACATACAAAGAACTACAGATCCAGTTAAGAAAAAATCAGCTACTCCAGGCAATAAAACTACAGGAGATATCACAATATCAATACTTGAAAATAGTGCCTCTTGTTATCTGATCATATCACTCACTGAAACATTACCCAGGAGAGTCAGAGCCAGTATAAACACTCCAAGAACCATTTAGAGCACACTATTCTTTAAGACCTCAGAAGTAAATGTAGCTAGAACCTACTGACATACTAAAATTGCTTATTATCATAAAGGTGAACCAATATATTCTGCTTTACAACTCTCTTGGCAGGCCAGAGAACAGGGTAAATTTATTATCTACAGCACCATAATGCTCACAAAGAACTCTGTATTATTCATAAGACTGCATATAAATTATTAAAAAAACATATTTTTTTCCAGTTTATAACATTGTTTTATACATATCAATACATTATGTTGTGGCCAGCAAAGTACATATTATTACTGACAGCTTATGACATGATTCAATAAAGCCCCAAGGGGTTTCACCGATAATCCTAAATCACAACTACTTTTCCAAATAAAAAGCCACTTCTATCTCTCACAATATTTAGAGGAGGTTTGCAGAAATGTCAGTGGTTCATAAGGAAGAAACTTGGGCAGAAGCCCCAAGAAACCAGTGTAATTTTCTAAGTTTAGTGGGGAGGAGAGGGGGTCTTGTATATTAAAAAATAAGTCCTCTGTAGAAAATGGAGTCTCTCATGTGAAGATTAATAAGTCTAATTTTGGAAAGAGAGTTTCTGTCAGACTTTCCTAGTATTTTATTTGGTTTCTTATCTTTCTCTTCCTGTGTCAGATGGTGAAGTGCCTAATTTTAAACCACATTTTGAGATGAATGTCCTTAAAAAAGTTTAGAGATTTTTCTATTGACTTTGAATTCCTCTGAAGTTTTCAATTTTGCAAGTCATATTAAAATAGGCAGACTGCATAACCAAATGTTATTCGGATGTCTTCAAATAAATTTAATAATTTCTTTTTTTATTCCATGTACAAAGGAATAATTTAATTACAATGAATAAAAGTTGAGAGTAGTTGGTTCTTTTCATAAAGCAAAATTTTTTAGACATCAAGAACTCCATGAATACAATTTTGAGCTGAAATATGGGTGGACTCCTCCTGCCCTGGCTGCCCCCAGCGCACCTCTGGCACACATGTCCACCCAGAAAGTTAAGTCACGGGGGAGCTAGCTTGGCGCCTCTGAGGCCCCGCCCCCAATCCCCGCCCCTGGCTCTGGCTCCCCGCCCCAGGCTCCCGCCCCCACCGCTGCCGGCCAGGCTCCCATCCGAGGCCTGGCCTGCTCAGCATGAGCCTCCGCTGCCCTGCCCGCTGCAGCTCCTTCCTGTCAGCCCGTGTTGTGCTGCGCCCCTTGTCCCCGCCCCTGGCGCTGACAAGGGCGTCCGCCTGCGGGGCGGGGCTCCCCTCCTCCTCCTTCTCCTCCTAGAGGCTCAGCAAGAGGCCGCCTCTGACACTCCACTTCACCTTCACACACCCCCAGCACTTCCCGAGTCCAGCCTCCCCTCGCTGCCCTACTGCGCAGCTGGAGCCTAGGCTGTCTCCAACACCGCACCAGTCTGGGAGGCAGGCGCTCGCTTCTCCAGTGGTGTCCGCGCCTGCGCCCCCCCCCCCCATGCGCTCACCTCTGGCCTACACCGGGGGCTGCAGCCTCCCCCCGCCTCGCGCTCCGGGACTCCTCTCCCGAGTTCTCCCAAGGAGCAGGAGCGCCTCCTTTCTCTCCCGGGACTCCGCTTCTCCCCCGCCGCTTCCGGCCCTCCCCACCCCAAACCCCAACTCCCCAGCTCCACGGCTCCTCCAGGATGCAACTCCCCTTTTCCCGCACACTGGGGCAGCGGTGCCCGCACCCAGAAACAGCCCTCTTGGGTGCGCTCGGCTCCTCGGGGCTCCGCACGGGCACTCACAGCCGGGGGTGGCGACCCGGAGCCCCTGCCTACCTCCCACCCGCCCTCGCAGCCCCTGGGGAAGGCGCGGTGACTGGCTCCTGTCATTGTCCTTCAGGTGCCGGCTGCCCAGGGCGCTAACCTTCGCCACCAAAGCTGTAGCTGAGGCTGCAGCCACCTAGTTCCCGTGTTGTAACTCCTCCTGTTAGCAACTCCTCCTGCTCCGCTCCTCCCCCTCCTCCTCCTCCTCCACTCCTCCTCCTCCTTCTCCTCCTCCTCCCCTCCTCCTCCTCTTCCTGCTCCACCCCTCCCCCTCCTCCTCCTCATCTCAGCATTTGCCGAGAGAGATGGACCCCTCAAGCTCTGGAGCAGAGGAGGGGGCTCAGGAGCAAGGCCGTCCCTCCCTCCTCCTCCCCAGCAGTGGCCTCTGCCAAGTCCTGTCACTGGGGAAAGGTGGGGCAATTCTCCCTGGGCCATGGAAGTTTTTCAGTATCTCTCCACCAAATTAAAAGTAATAAAAATTTTTAAAAAACTCATAAGGAGAAAAAGAACTTCGAAGCCATCAACATTTTTCTTTTTCTTTAGTCTCCACCTTAGAACCTAAAATATTTTATGCTGCTATCATCATCCAATGATGGTTCTGCAGGCTTATGGGGGAAAGGCATTTTCAAATTTTTAAAAATCTTTCTGGATGATTTGCACTTATTCTTTTATTAATTATGATTTCTTTCTAGTCTATACTAAACATGATTTTAATATTGTCAATTTTCCTTATGTGTCTCAACAAATCATTTTTTCCTCCATTAAAATCATTAGTATTCATTCAACAAATTCTTTTTTGTTATTTACAAAAATTATATTTCCCATGAACTGAAAGCATCTCCTGTTAATACTCTAACCTGAGAACATAGTGACCTAAGAAAAGAAAAAAAAAAAAGACTTTTGTAAAGAAATTCAAATAAAAACTATTTAATTCAATAATAGTTTGCATCTACCTATGCTTGGAAACTAATCTTTAACTAAGAATTCAAAATGAGAAACTTTGTATTAAGGACTATCTTATTTAAGATCTTGGATCTGCTGACAATGGTGTCAAAATGTGAAAAGAAGCACATCTAAAACTGCTGAGTCCAGCAATTAAAAACCTGAGAGGATAGCAGGCCCTCAAAATCAAAGAAAAAAGAGGTCAAAATCTTCTGGTAGAGTGCTTTTCTAGTATGTGTGAGGTACTGGGTTGAACACTCAGCACCACATTAAAAAACAACAACAACAAAGAAACAAACTAATAATGATATTATATCCATCTACAGCACGAAATAAAAATTTAAGAAAAAAAGGACTGTGTATTAGACTTGTGTACCCTCACTACTTGTGTGTGTGTGTGTGTGTGTGTGTGTGTGTGTATATATATATATATATATATATATATATATATATATATATATATATATAGAGAGAGAGAGAGAGAGAGAGAGAGAGAGAGAATAAATTTTTCCTGTGATGTTTTTTCAAGTAACTTATATTACAGGTGTGCATCACAATTCTGGAATCCCCCTACCCTTCTTCTTATTATTGTTATTTTGAGTGGCTGTGAATTGCATTAAATGCCTTGGGTTGATTTACTTTGAGGGAGAATTTCCTTCCAATAGTAGGACCTAACCCAGACAGATATGCATTGACACTTATCACTGTATATAAGGTTAAAGCAATTTGTGAATAAATATGTATATACTTTTATTTATGGAAATGATATCACAGTTAGTTTGAATTTTTATTTAACTTTTCTGTTCACTGATCTCATGAAAAACAGCTTGAGGTTTAAACTCATTAGCAATTTCCTTAGGCATCAAGGTCCCCATATCTCTCACCCCTAAAAAGAGACACACAAGTACAATTTTAAAGTATTTTCTATTCAAATTAAAAATGAAAAACAAAAGTCAGGCACAGTGACATACACCTATAATCCAAGTGGCTCAGGAGGTGGTTGCAGGAGAACTGTGAGTTCAATGTTACCTTCAGCAAAAAGTAAGGCACTAAGAAACTCAGTAAGATCCTGTCCTTAAATGAAAAAGGAGGAGGAGGAGCAGGAGGAGGAGGAGGAGGAAAAGGAGGAGAAGGAGAAGAAGAAAATAAGAGCTTAAACAAATTGTAACTAAAAACTCTATATTCAATATATTATCATGGCTTGACACTATGAATTTATTAATACATACATGCACTTTTGGAAAACCATCTTAATATTCACTATTTACCTGAAGTCTCAGGCATATCTCAGTTTACTGTATCCAAATTTCACATTGAGAGCTATGGATTCATTGACATCAGCAAGATGAAAGGCCTGAACCACTCATTTTTATGTCCTAGGTGATGGAATACACTTCCTGGACATATTCTCAATAGGGCCAAAGAACAGGAGAGACAGTGCACATTGAGACAGCTGGCAGCTCCAACCCAGAACTGTACAAATGTGGGCATTATTTCTCACTAGATTCTAAGAACAGATTCATTACCATTTCAGATCCCACATGGTAAACATAAAGAATTGGTATCACAGGAGGTGGATGGTGCCAGGTCTTCCGATTTTTCAGTAGCCCAGACTCTACAATATAAATACATTAAAGGGAAACTTATTTGCAATTTTACCTTGACGCTAGAGGCAGGATTGAGATATTTGGCTTTTATAATTGTGCTAATATTCATACCAAATTTATAAGGTAGTGGGAGAATATTTTCACAATTAAAGGCATATATATCTATAAATATTTTTCTATAGTTCAATACAGTTTATTAAGAGTCAACAAAATTTTAATGAAGAAAAAGTAAATCACTGTCTATAAGATGACTGCTGTTTTTCATACAACCTCTGCACATCATGTGATTGAATCCTGGCATCCAGCCTATAGTGAATAAATTAACTAATTATCTGTCACTAATTAACTCATTTTAAAACTTATTAGCTCATATTTGGGATGCTCATCAATTTAGGCTCAGTTCACCTGGAATCTTTGCTGCATATGATTAGCTGATGGTTGGTAAATACACTGAACTTTAGAGTGTAATCTGGCTGTCAATAAAATACCCTGATGTTTTTATCCCAAAAAAACTCATGATTAAAAAAGTATTGTGGGCTTGTTCTCATGGAGGTAACAATGTTCTGAAAGAAAAAACAAAAAAAAAACATTCAAATGTTTGTTGACCAGATACCTGACTAATACTCTTTCATAGCAAACAGCATTACATAATTCATAAAAAATAATAAGAGACCATATTCAAAGTTTTGGAAACATATTCTACATTTTTCTAGAGTAGGAGTAAAAACATATCATCTATTTTCTGTATATAAATGAAGCTGAAGAATTGTTACATGTTGGCATTTATGATTATCGTACCTTTTATAATAGATGCGGTTCACATAGGTGTTCAGTGTGAAAGAATATTTGCTAAGTCTCACAAGAATATTTGCTAAGTAACTTTACTGGAATTCAGGTTCAACTTTACCTTATCTCAAAGCCCAAACTCACCTCCTCTAGGTCACATGAGTTATCAATATTTTCATATTCTCTTGGATGTTAGATAGTGACACTTATTCAAAAGAGCAGATTTTTTGTTTCTTTTGTACCAGAGATCTTACCCAGGGGCATTTAAACACAAAGTCACACCTCCAGCCCCATTTTATTTTATTTTTTGTACCAGGGATTGAAGCCAGGGGCACTTAACCCTGGGCCACATCCCCAGCCCTATTTTGTATTAAACTTAGAGAAAGAGTCTCACTGAGTTGTCTAGGGTCTCACTTTGGCTGAGGGTGACTTTGAATTTACCATCTCCTTGCCTCATTTTCCCATCCTTCTGGGATTATGGTTGTGTGCACCTTGCCCAACACAGTTGTGGTTTTGTTTGTTTGTTTGCTTGCTTTAGTATTTACTCAGTTGCTGAAGCTGTCCTTGAATGTGATATCTCCCTGCCTAAATCTTCTGAGTCACTGAAATTACAGAAACACATCACCATACCGGTTCTTTTCAGTTCATACAAAGGCAGAATTGGGATGCCAAACAGAAAGAGAGCTATTAAAATCACCCCATCTTAAATGGTGTCTTATTTCCTAATATTTAAACATTGGACTTGTTTTGACACATAATGAGGAAATATTATTTTAATCAGGAGTCTGTTGATTCTCATTTTATCTATACGATTTGTTACAGTTCAAAACTTGATTTAATTTGAAAATTTAATTCATCCTGTAAAATTTCTGTGCTTTCTCTGCTTTCTGTTAGAACACTGGTTTCAATGCCTGTGCAAAATAATGATGAATTTACAGCTAGAGAGAAGTCTATATAATAAAATATTAATAGTATTAATTTTAATCATATTTTTGTTTCATATTTCTAACTTAGTTAGCAATATGAAGAATTGAACTCATAACTCCTCTGTCACTGAGTTATACTCCCAAATCTTTTTCTTCTTTGTTTTTGACAGAGTTTTTCTCAGTTGTCAAGGCTAATCTCAAACTTTTGATCCTCAAGCATCAGAAACCTGTATCACTGGTATTGAAGTGCATGACTGTGTACATGGCTATTTTGTAACATTCTTAAAGTTGAGTATAAAAACTCACCTAATAGTGCATTCCTGTAACTCTAGTTACTCCCAAGGATGAGGCACTTTTTTTTTTCTTTTTTAAAATTCATCCATGGTGACTAAGAGGCAGATAATTGCTTTGAGAGGGCATACAACACAAGCCTTAAGTCATAGACTGAAGGATCTATTTCTAGTGAATGAAAAAAAAAAATCAGATATATAATATTGTGTTGCATAATCACATGGCATTTTGTTTGTTAACAGCAGCACAATGATGAGTATGTAACAGATTTAGTTGCATATGTATTCTAGATGATTAAAATAATATTAGTATGGCTTCAGTACATATGCTTTCTGAAGTTGCAGCTACAAAGCAACTGACCAATGATCATTTGCATGAATGATAAGCTTGTCTGGGTACCATCTGGAGGTGGCTTTTAGTAGGTCTTGGTTGTTAAAATTTATTTCTACAGTAGTCTTATAATAATCTAGATGCTGAAAAACTTCTTATCCTTTAACATTGCTTGGCTTAAATTTATGCACTGCTCTTAGGAAGGAAACCCAAAAGCCTTTTTAATGACAGATATACTATGGAAAATTGTCCCCACAAAGTTCAGATGCTGTGTAATATCAACTCCCTGAAATCAAAGAAAGGAAATGACTTACGTTCTTGGAAAGTGAAGCCACTAGCAGCTTTCTCCAACAAACTACACCCTGTGGCAACTGAGAGTATTTCATACAAAAACTACATTTAAATAGATGCTTATGAAACCAATAAACAAATATCACCGGGCCCCTGAGGATAAGGGAAGGAATCACACATGGAAAATACAGCAAGAAATGATTTTCCTCTACATTTAGAAGTGCTAGATCCCAGACTTGAAGTCAAAATTAACCTGAGAATTGTAAATTTGTCTTCCCTGCTGTGGGTAATGCTCAGCTCCTGAGGAAAATGCTGGCAAAACCGATTCTTTGCTAAAATAAAATAAAAACAAAAACTAAAAAAAGTAGAAGAGAGTCAATGACCTAATATTTCTTTAGGCACAAGTTACACAAAAATACGGTCCCAAAATTTTGCAAGCTTTCATTTCAACTTTAAAATATACTAGTTTTGACCATTTTCCATCTCTTCATCTTTTAGAAAATGCCCCTCTGTTAGACTCTGCCATCCCGGGACTGGAGGTGTTGTTTTCATCCTTTTGATCTCCCACAGGTGGCCCCAGGTGGCCCTACCTGACAGTGCCTGGCAACCAGCCCAGAGAGTAAACTGGGGGGCTTCTTTGCTGTCGCCTGGCCTAAGGTCTGCCAACTCCTCCCAAGACCCACATTCTGCAGGCCATGTCCCAACTCACATGTCCCCTGAGATCCCTTCAGGACCAGGAGCTCCATACTGGAGTCGGTTTCCCCAATGAGGCACTTTCAGGGTCATGGAGCAGATGCTGCACTCTGGTCCTTTCCAAAATCTGGGCAGCCTGGACTACAGGGCACACAGCAGGCGGCACCCACAGCCTCAGGAAAGCAGGCTTCAATGCTGGTCCCTTCACAGTGATGGAGAGCGACAAGTAAGAGCCCTAGAACAGAGTGCCCTGGAACCTGCGGAGCCCAGCGATCTGGGGACGAGGCCCGGTGCATGGCGCCCGGAGCACAGGCCGCATTCAATACAGGCCTCCTGCCATCTCCACAGAGGGGACTGGTAGCTCCAGCCTCCGCTGCTGCCAGGCTCTGCTGCCCTCGGGCCTGTCCCCCGCCCCAGAATGGGCAAACTCCGACTCACGGGGCAACTTGCTCGCCCGGTGCCGACTAGACCCGAGCAAACTAAAAGAAGAAGAAAGACCGAGAGGGGGACACTGCCTTCCCAGGACTGGGGACCTCGAGAAACCCTCTGTAAACCCGTCCAGTTTGGGTGACAGGGGACCCAGCCACCGCCGCTGGGGCACGGTTCCCAGGGAGGCGCTGAGTTCCTTTTCTTCCCTCTAGAAAGACCTGAGCGCCAGGAGTCAGACCCTCCTCAGCTGTAGACTTCTTCCTGCCAGCGCCCCCTGCCTGCACCTTCCTTGAGTCTCTCTTCATGATTATGTGACTTTTTGCACCACTTGGGGAGCAAGACAGAACACTTAGCCTCTTTTTTAAAAATAAATTTTAGTTCTGGATGAACACAATACATTTACTTATTTATCTAACATGATGCTGAGGATCGAAACCAGGACCTCACACATGCTAGGTAAGTGCTCTACCACTGAGCCAGGATCCCAGCCCCACTTAGCTCCTTTTGAAACAGATCAACTCTGTTTGCATAAAAACAAGCAGGCTGGGGTGAGCAGTCATGATGCTGTTATTTATTTATTTATTCTCCTTGAAAAGCACAGAGTGTTCAGCAACTATTAAGAATGAACAACTGGATAGTGGCTTTGCAGATTTTTTAGGAAGGCAGGTGAGTGCCCAATGTCTGGGATCCATGTGACTTACCTGGAAACTGGGAAAGCACCAAGGTTGATCTTTCTTTGTGCAAGGCTGCCAATCATGAGGCCACTGCAGATATTTGTGACCAGTCAACTACTGAGCTGAGTGCCCAGCTGGGTTTGACACATTTCTGAGCTGACTCAACTCTTCTGAAATGATTCCTGTTTTCTGCCTCCAGCCAGAAAGTCATCTCAAAATATTGATTAATTTCAGAAGGAGGAAAATAAGGTTCTAATGCTGCCA
Organism: Marmota flaviventris; assembly: GCF_047511675.1. Lineage (NCBI taxonomy): Eukaryota > Metazoa > Chordata > Mammalia > Rodentia > Sciuridae > Marmota > Marmota flaviventris. Next base: position 646,623 of record NW_027288344.1, read on the forward strand.
TTCAGGTCCAAGTCTTCTCCAGGGCACCTGCTAGACCTGCTGTGAGCCTCCATCAAAATGGTCAGGAATTCACTGACAAATTTCAAAGCGGCTGAAATGTCATTAGTGTTCGTATAATTTTGGATTGATTAACAATAGCATAAATGACACAAACATGACAAAGGTGGAAGGTATGAAGCAAACCTCTCATTGGCAATCTTTTCTTTATTCAGTATTCAGCAGTAGAGTCAAGCAGTGGTTTACCTAGCATGGCTTATTTGGGGGGCAGAAAATGGCTTAAGTAAGGATCTGGGTTACATAAGCTTCTTTCACCATATCAATTTTCTTTCAGAAGCTTACAACATTCTTATCATGGACACTCATGCCATCCACATCTCCAAATACAATATGTCAAATCTTTCTTTTCTGAAATCTAGATTCTATTTTTTGACGTTTCATAGTCCTGCCAGTAATTATATTTTCCACCTTGGTCTCCTTTTTCCTCTATTTGCTTTCTATTTAAAAAAATGAAATAAAATAAACAAAGAAAAAATTTTAAAAAATTATTCTGCATGCCTATATATCTCACATTTCTTTTTGTTTTGAAAACATAGGACTTGGTGGTACTTTACATTCTCTCTAGATCAGCCTGTTCTCTAATGAATAAACCTTGATTAAACTTCCAACGTATTCAATGACAACCTATATTTTGTATGTAAAGGGGTGTTGAGATAAATTCTAGCTGTTGTTTTTTTGTTGAGAGCCATGGCCAGTCAGAATGATGCCTGGCATTTGCCAGAGGGAATGTTTGAAAGGTTAAGCCAGGGAACCATTGAGATGATTATTTGGGTTAAGCTATATCTAATTGCTGTGATGCTGGATTGATTGCATTGTATATTTGACCTTTACTGTCGGGCAATGGGGTGGCTCTTGCTGCTTGGCCGCCCACTACTTTGAAGTTCTTGCTCTACTTTGGAGTTCTCCTGGGGATTCCCAGAGAGTTCCCATTGGTTGGGGAAGTGCCGGAGGAGGGATTTCCAGTGTGGGGGGTTGCTGGAAGGGCCATGTGAGTGGCATTGGCGAAAAAGCACACGTGCAGTGCTGGTGAGAGTTGAAATAAAGTAGTTGCTGTTTGAACCTACAAAGCTTTGTGGTGGCTCCGTTATTTGTGCCCAGCCAGACTGAGGCATTTCTTCTTGATGTAAACTGTGAAGTGTATGAAAAATAAGTCCAACCACATTACTCTAAATCTTTTTTCATTTAAAATGATAAACCTCAGCCAGAGCAAAGGAACATATACAAAAATACTTGCACCAGCCTGGTTTCAGACCCCCCCCCACCCTAATGGAGCAGCTGACCCCAAAACAATAAGCCCAGGAAATACCCTATTCACATTCTGGTTCCATGTTAATTACTCAGCTGGGATCAGTGCAGAGAAGTAGGCAAATATCAAAGGTGCCAGTTTAGCTCAAGACATTACAGCATATTTTCTCAACTACTATTGCTGGCAGTATTGTATTGTGGGTGTAATAGTGTAGAATAAAGTAAATCACCAGTACCCTGAGTGAGACCTTCCAGAGCCCTGGCCCAACTCTACTGACCACAGTAATAACTCCACAACTACCAATTGCTCCTAAAAGAAATTTGTTTGTGCACTGTTTCAACTTTAACAAATTTTGTTCGAGTTACTATGTTCTGAAGTTTAAAGTTTTAGATGCAAAGGCGATTGGGCATGTGCAAATATCTGTAAACTGCAAACAAATAAATTTGCATTCTTTTTTCTAGGACTTTTATGGACTATATTTTCCAACAGTCATTCACAAAAGAGGTTAGAAAAAAAATCCCTGTTTATTCCCAAGGAATCTTTACACAACACTTTTACACTGGCTGCTTCACATTAACTTGCCTCAGGGATATAATTCATAAATCAAATGAATTTCCTGCAGCCTGTACAGTGCTGTTGTAATGGCTATTATAATAATGTAAAATTGTCATGAGTAGTGAAACATGCCTGGAATCCTAGAAGTTCAGGAAAATGAGGCAGAAGAATTGGTAGTTTGAAGACAGCCTCATTCACTTAACAAGGCTCCAAGAAACTTAGTGAGAGCCTGTCTCAAAATATAACATAAAAAAGACAGTGGATGTTGCTCATTGGAAAGCACCCCTGGGTTCAATACTCAGCACCAAACCAAGAATTTAAAAAAAAATAAACATAAAGATTCAGGGTACAAAAACATGTACAAAATGTTGGCAACAGGATAAATTTAATAAATATATTTTTGATAAAAGTGTTAAGGTTCTTTAAAAGCCCAAAATAAAAATGCTACATAATCCAGTAGTAATAATTTGTGGTACTACCACAAGATTGTACATGCCTGTACTCTCTGTGGCTTAGAAGGGTGAGACAGGAGGATCTCAAGTTAGAGACCAGACTCAAAATCTTGGCAAAGTCCTAAGCATATCAGTAAACACTGTCTCAATAATAAATAAATAAATAAATAAATAAAAGTGGTGGAGACTGGGTATGTAGCACATTGGTAAAATGCCCATGGGTTAATCCCTGGGTTCAATCCTCAGTACAACAAATAAATTAATTAATTAAATAAAAGAGAGAAAGAGATTGAACTTGCATATAATTTAAATTCAAAATAAATAAAAAAAATTATGGGCATATATGTAAAGCAATTGAAATCCTTTTGCTGAAGATATTGCTGCACTTCTATTTTTATTGTATCTTCATTCAAAGTATCTAATAAAAGGAAAAAAAATTAATTGCCTTTTAGATAAAAGGTATTATCAGAAAATGCCTTCCAGCTGCAGATTATTCAACCAATGCCTTTAGAAACTACACACTTAAAATTAAATCTGGTCCCTAGAAGGCAAGACTCAGATACTGGTGTTTTTTAAGTACTCCAAGATATTTGATATCTGTGGGCACTTTTTTTCAGACTCTTCTTGTAAGGGTCCGGTGAAGTGTCGGAGAAAGAGATCACCAAGTGACCATTCATGCAATTGGCAGAAGGGGATTTATTGATCTAGCATGCTAGGGCTCCGTGCCCACTCAAGAAGGGAGAACAGCCCAGAGCCCAAAGCAGGGGTTGTGCAATGCTTAAGTACACTTTTTGGGGAGTGCGGGACTTTACATATATCACAGTCTCCTTTAACAAATCATCATACACCACGGGAAAGTCAAACAACAATTCTTAGACTTGATTAGTACATACATTGGCGGGAACAGGTCAGGCTGGAGTGATAGGTCATTCCTAAGGAGGGGGTTACATTCAAACTGATTGGTTTGGGCCTTGAATACCTACGTGACAAGCTGCACAGGATCTTGGGCTATAAGTCAACTAAATGGCCAGTAGCGCATTGTCTTAACTGCCTCAGGAATTTCAGGTTTTGCATGTAGGAACTTAACAATACCTAGTCCTTTACATTTTAACTCAGGCCTTGCAGCTTAGAAACTTTACAATGCCTGGTCTTTTACACTTTAACTTCAATTTCTTTTACCCTTACATTCTAAAACTCAGAATGAGGTACATATGGGAGGTCAGGATGAAACCACAATATACAGTAAATTCTTCAACGGGTAATCTTAACTCAGACACTCTAATAGATGAAACAGTTTTGGAGATAAAACTAGATTCTCTGTTTCACTGATTTCTGGGTTATGGATTCAATCCAAAAATATATTAGAAAAGACTTAAGGCTACTGGTTAAAATCTATTTATAATAGGTATTGAAAATATACCAAAGGCTGGGTGTGTTGGTGCAGGCCTGTAATCCCAGTTGCTGGAGAGGCTGAGGCAAGAGGATCAAAAGTTCAAAGCCAGCCTTAGCAAAAGTGAGGTGCTAAATGACTCAGTGAAACCTGATCTCTAAATGAAGTAAAAAATAACCCTGAGACTGAGTCTCAGTAGTCCAGTGTTCCTAAATTCAATCTCTAGTATCCCCCATAAAAAAAAAAAAAAGTACCAGGGGGCTGGGGCTGGGGCTCAGTGGTAGCTAACTTGTCTGGCACTTGGCTTAATTCTCAGCACTACATATAAGTAAATAAAATAAAGGTCTATCAACAACTAAAAAATAGTTTTTTTTTACATAGTGTACCTATTTGTTGACAGCCTGTGACCTAATTTGCTGTGTACTTTAGTTTTTGAGATTGAAGTTGGCCATGCATGGTGGTTCATGCCTGTAATCTCAGCTGCTTCAGAGGCTGAGATAGGAGGATCCTGAATTTGAAGTCAGTCTCAGCAATGGTGAGAAGCTAAGAAACTCAGTGAAAACCTTTCTCTAAGTAAAAATAAAAATAAGGGTAGGGATGTGGCTCAGTGGTAGAGTGCCCATGACTTCAATCCCTGGTTTTGCCTCCCAAAATATGGGACTGGGGATATAGCTCAGCTGGTAGAGTGCTTGCCTTCTAAGCATGAGGCCTTGAGTTTAATTCCCAGTACCCCAAAAAACAAACAAAAAAAAAGGAAAGAAAGAGAGAGATTGATCTTTCTTGTTGTTTGAATTCAAGTTAGTCCCACTTTTATTTTCCTGCCACACCAGAGAAAGGTGTTTACTGAAATGTTTGGAATGTTTCTATAGGTCAGAGCCATTTTAATAAAAAGGTCTTACATATGAAAACAAAATGAGTTGAGGACCTTTATTGGGACACACAAACTACACTACCTCATTTAGAAGAGATTAATTCTTTGAAATGTCACCTAATTTTATTCTGCTTTATTCATATGTAAAAAGCTCGGATTGTTGGTAAAGATGGTGCCTGGAGGGGCTGGGAATGTAGCACAAGTGGTAGAGCACTCACCTGGCATGCGTGCAGCCCAGGTTCCATCCTCAGCACCAACTACAAACAAAGATGTTGTGTTCGCTGAAAACTAAAAAAATAAAATAAAATAAAATTCTCTCTCTCTCTCTCTCTCTCTCTCTCTCTCTCTCTCTCTCTGTGTGTGTGTGTGTGTATCTCTTGAAAAAAAGATGGTGCCTGTATCAGTTCTCTTCCAGGAGCTCAGGTCCATGACACTGAATGGCACGAACTTTTAATGGCACAATGGCACACCTCCAAATCCCCAAAGTGGCGTGAACTCTCAGCCAATAAAGAAGTAAGAGCCCACTCCCCCCTGCTCCTCCTCATCCCCGTTGAGCTCATAAATATCAACACCCTCTCCCTCTCCCTCTCCCCATCACCCTCCCCCTCTCTTCCCCCTTCCCTCTCTCTTCTTCCCCCTTCCCCCTTATCTTCTGTAACAGGCCTCTACAGTTCTGCTTGTTGAGTTTATGGAGCTTTTCCACCATTCCTACACAGATGATAAGTCAAATCTTTTGAAAATGCTCTCTAGTTCTTGAAGAAAAATGAAACAAAATATGGGAAAATAGTCATTGATAATGTTGAAAGTGGAGTTTTGAGATGAAACAAAATTTCTCACTTTGCCAATTGCATCTGGGTGCTTGTCTCACAAATTTTGAAGAATAAAATCTATTTATTTAAGCAAGTCGAAATAGAACTCCCACCATGTGGGATGGGGAATGATACCAGATAAACTCATTTTTGTGTGCCATCTCAAAAGTTTACAGATGTTTTTCAGCAGACATGGAAAAAATTTATTTAAAATAGGTTTTAGAATAGGCATCCTGACTACTATATGGGTTCATTTTCATCTTTTCCATGACACATCTTTCCTCTTGCAACTTCACCATGGGACAAAGGACTTTGTTGAAGGTGTTCCCAAAAGTGGGCATTAAGGTTTTTTACATTTGAAATAGGCCTTAATGGTGCTCATTAACATAACTTCCAGTTAGCCTCCAGCTGTGTTAGAATGAGGTTCATTATCCTGATTACACTGTCATTTTACTATCCCTTCTATTTTATACTAATTAATTTTATATTAATTCACTATGAAAAAAAGAACCCTAGATTTGAATATGTGAACAGAGAGCTAGAAAACTAGAGGTTTATTCTCAGACCTAGGAAGAGCTAAGCTGAAGTTCTGGAATTTATATTGTTGTTCTGAATTTGTGATACTGCTTCCCCTATGTTTAAAAAGCTCAGGAGTCATGAGGAGCATTGAGTTAAAATCCAGCATCAGCAACTTAATGAGGCCCTAAGAAACTCAAAGGGACACTGTCTCCATATAAAAATATTTAAAAAGGGCTGGGAATGTGATTCAGTGGCTGAACCCCTGGGTTGAATTCCTGGTACCAAAAGAAAACAAAACACACACACACACACACACACACACAAAAAAAAAAAAAAAAAAAAAAAAAAAAAAAAAAAAAAAAACCTCCATAACAAGCTCTAAAAGTACAATCTCTCTTGTGCATGGAAACAACAAATGAAGTTGGGGTTCTCTTCAGATAATTATTCCAGTCTTCACCACACAATGTTGGAACATGCTGGACTCATGGCACATGGATGCACACTAAGGGCTTTAGAGACAAGCTGAAAACACCATACAATTATGGAACAAAATGCCTAGGTTTTTAACTGCTGATCTAAGCTTCAATAGACTAGTAAGGGGGGGGGGTGGAGGTTGATCTGCCACAGACACCCTCTGAGGAGTCCTGTGAGGATGGTCTTAGGCCTGAGCCTACACAACACTATATTTTAAAAATTCTAGTTTCAAACCTGCAGTCTCACCAGGCACACACACCAAGCACTCTAGTATGGCCTCTAACAAGTTATTTCCCCTCAACCTGATAAATAGAGTGAAGCCCCTGGCAGGGTCTCCTAGCCTGATAAGGCAGAAAGGCAAAAATATTAGGGTGGAGACCACCAGACAAGATGTTTCTGACCCCAGGGTAAATCATAAGGAGAAACCTGGTGGTAGCTGAAGAAGATTGCAAGGGGGGTCAAAAAGCCCAAAATTTTATGTAAATAATAGAGCTAATGAACAGGGATTCAGCCAGCCAAAACAAGGATGCACTTGAGCTGGAAAGCCTGATGAGGACCTGACATCCCATTACTTGTCTTCATTTCCTGATCCTCTGCATAATACTCACCACTCTCCAGCTGTATGCCCTTGTCTGGACCCTGGTGAGAGCTGCAACTTCTCCCTATCATCCTCTCCTCAACCAGTCATCTGCTCCACACCAGGAAAGCCCTGCCTTGGTTTTTGTCCTGATCACCCTGGTCTGAGTGAGTGTGCATATGCCGGACATAAAGCCTAAGGCCTGAGACTTTTGAACTTAGCATGCAGAGGGAATGTCTGTAATTAGCCTGTCATGATTACATGTGCTTTGCAGTGCTTAGAATTAATTTATATTTGTTAGCTGTGAATGGATTATGTCTATTGCAGTACCTAGCATTAAGAATTGTTGTTTTCTTGATGAAGAACCTATAGAGTGAAATTGTGTTGAGTAATTGAGTGAATAAAGCATTGAAAGGGGCATAAGTGCATGGAAATTCTTTATTTCTCTCCTGTACTGCATATATCACAATTGTTGCCCCCTCACAACAAGTACCTAGCCACAATTTTCATTTTCCACCATTGCCACTCTTGCCAGCTTCAAACAACATACTTATCCAGTCTCAAGATAACAAGGCACTCTTATCATTTTCTTGCTTTCAGGGTTTTCAGAGTTCTCCCTGTGATTTGTTTTCAGCTTCTTCTTAGCACAGAAATTTGGGCTCTTGATCCATGACAGAAAGCCTACAAAATGATTAAAAGAATGGCACCTAAGGGACTGATTGGACAAGTCTTCAGGCACTGACTCCAACCTAAGCCGAGTGGGCCCAGAATCAAGTCCAAAATGCAAGCTGGTCCATTTTCATTGTTAAAAGACTAAGGATCAGGGCTGGGGATATGAATAAAAGAAATTAAAATACTTTATATAAGATATCTGCTGTTTTCCAGATATTCACTGTACCACATATGATTAAAACCTGACATTTTCCCTCCAGTGGGTATATTGTTGTCTATAACTGTATAAGAAGTCACTCTAAAACTTACTAGTTCACATTTGGATTGAACTGCATTCATCTGCAATATTTTTGCTGCATATGTTTAGCTGTTAAGATTACTGAACTTCAGAGGGTGATCTGGCTGCCAAAAGAAAAAGCACCCTGAATCTTCTTCACATGATATCTCAGAATCTAATAAATTAAGGTGAGCTTGTTCTCATTGAGGAGACAGTGTTCTAAAAGCAAAAGCAAAAACATTAAAAAATATTTCCTGACTAGATACCTGACTAGTACTCTTTCACAGCCACAACTTTACAAAAGCCATAAAAAAAGAAGAGCCCTGACCCAAAGTTTGTAGAATGCATTCTGCATTTGGCTAGAGTAGGAGTAAAATCACATTACCAAATTTCTGTATGCAGATAAGGCTAAAGGACTATTGATATTATGTCACTAATTCTGCCTTTTGTAATAGATGAGGTTAATACAGCTGTTCAGTGTCAAAAAATGTTTTCAAAATCCCACAAGTACTGTGTGTGTGTGTGTGAGTGTGTGTGTTTATATGAGTGTAGTGCTGGTGGTTAAAATGAGAGAATTAATATTCCTGAGTTATGTCCTCAATTTTTTTCTATTTTTAATTTTGAAACAGGATCTTACAAAGATGCTTTGTTGTGTGCCCACAATTTTTAAGTACATATCAAGATCAAATATGCCTGATGCAAAGGCAAAACGTACCTCCTTCAGAAGACATGATTCATCATTATTTTTAAGTAGTGACATTTTTAAGTGGTGACATTTATTCAAAAAGGGGAGGGGGTTACACACATATGTGGCTCATGTCAGCAATCTTAATAATTTGGGAGACTTAAGCAGAAGAATCACAATTTCAAATTCAGCCTAAATAATATGAGAGGGCCCTAAGTAACTAAGCAAGACTTTGTGTGAAAACTAAAAATAAAATAAAATACAATTTAAAAAGTCTGATGATATAGGGGTTTAGGAGAACTACCCTGGGTTAAGTATTCATTCCTCTCCCCTTAAAAAGGAACTAAAAATAAACTTGCTGAAAATTGAATTGAAAAATCAAGAACAAGCAATATTTTTAAAATTTCTTATCAGGAGAACTTTGAAAACAGGCATATTTCATTTCAGTCATGATGAAAATGCAGGATGCTATGGAAACTGCAACAAAAGGACTGTATCTGTATCACAAAAGTTTTGTAAATGGAGAATATTAAACACTACATTAAAAAAGTGAGGGTGAGACAACATTAAGGCCATATGTGTAATCTAAAATAAATAATATACTAAATCTCCACTATATGAATTTTATCTGGGAGTATGTCTACAAAACAACACAATACTCCTTGAATAAAGGAGAGGATTTGTGATAGTATCAAATTAAAAATGATTTCACATCTGTGGCTATTGTGCAGGGGCTTATATCAAAAAAACAAGGTTTGGGGCTCAAGCAGTTGAATGAAGCTGTGAGGAACTTTTGGGATGTTAGGCACGCTACTTTTGAAGGCAGCAATAGCCCATAACCAAACTCTAGCCTCTATCCCTCAGCCCCCCAAATTATTAAATAGAACTTTTTTTTTATGCAGGTCAGACAAAGAAAGCATATCAACAACATTTTACTGATGTAAGAGCATGCTCACAAATAAATGTTTTTTTGTTTTTGTTTTTTTTTTGATCTTGAGTACATAGATTGAATATGATTGTTTATGACCTTGGTTACTTGCTAAAAATACAGCCTTCTGGAAGCCTGGCCAGCTACTAACATACATGGTCTTTTTTGTCCTTAAATGCCTCATGGCATTGAGCATTTTACAACTTCTACTGTAAGGAGCAATGCTAACCTCTCCATTCTTAAGGTGCAACACAGAATGCTGTTTATCTCTAATTCTTACAGACAAAAAACAATAATCTTGCTCTCTTGCCACCTGGGTAAATTATTTTTTAAGTCCACCAGTTCTGCTTAACAGGTAAAATGGGGTAAACTTGGATACCTGGGCTGGCCATGCCAGTTGTTCACTGGAGCCATTGGCTGCTGTTGTTTCATTTTATGCATCATCCATTGACTGGACTTGAAGGCCTTTATCCTTCTTCTTCTCCCCAGACTCAATCATCACAATGGAAAATGTTGGTGGGTATTTTCAAAATACAGAGATCTTACTCTACTGGATATACTTTGGATTCCTATATTTCTTGAATATCTTGCAATTTCTCATTCTGGTAATCTCTCCTACATTTGCATCAGTTTTTGCTGTCAGATCTATAGAAACCATTCATCCCATGACCACAGCAGCTGCACATGACTCATTTGACTACTTCTCCAAATCATCTATGCCATTGCTGCCACTTTTTTCTTTGGCCAGGGACTGGAGCCTGGGCTTCAGCAATTCATTGATAGTTCAACTTCCAAGGTTCATGTTTCCACACAGTGCAGTCCGAATCCTTATTTCTGTTTACAAGGAACTAATCCCATTATGTCACAGCTCTCCACAGGAGTTCACTGTAATTGGACTGAGGCAACAAAGTGTTGTATGCTTCTTTGTGTCCATAGGTGCCACTAGTCCCCTAAAAATCTCCATTAATCTATCAGGACTGAGATATCTCTCACCTGCAAATATCCTAAAGACTATGCGAGATGCTGTGTGGGTGTTGAGACCCAGGATGCAAAATTTTGGTCTCTAGCAATTGAGAGATGTGAGGAAGAGTTGGCAGTGTAGTCATGCTTATGCAGAGGTAACAATAGCTCCCAGGTAGCCCAGAGCATTCAGCCCTCAGAATCCTGCATCATTCCATAGGTCTTTTCATATATAGGCCAGAAAATGAAGGTGCTTGATCAATATTTTACATAGTGAACACATGCTCAGAAGAAAATGTTTATGACAATTAATGTATACACTTAATCAAGGTATTATTACTTAAATAAATGATAATAATATTAATCATCATCATCATCATCATCATCATCATAACAGTAACCTGTTTGAAGCATCAGCAACAGAGTAGCTATAGCCATGTTTGGCCTTTCCAATGATCCACCCTTATAGGTTTCATCATCAAAAAATCTACACACCTGAAGTCTTCTGCAAAGATCTATTAGCAAGGAGATAAGAGCTCTGCATTCACAGGCCTCAAAAATATGATGTACTGTGATATGACTAGAACACAATCCCCCTGTCTAGGATTACTAAAACCCATCTCCAGATGGTATCTAAACAAGCTCATCATTCTTGCAACTTATCATTGATCAACTGCTGCGTGGCTGCATCTAAAGATATCATATGTATTGAAGTCATATTGATATTATTATATGGCAGTAACCCATTCCTGTGCTGCTGATAACAAACCAACTACTATGTGATTTTGCAACACAACATTTTGTATTTGATATTTTTCTTTATTAACTAGAGTTAGAGCCTGCTTTGTATGATTTAAGGTTTGGCTGTGTACTCTGTATCTTATTCACCAAGGTTACAGAAAAATAAAGAAAATACCTCATCTTCATGAGTTTAAAATTTTATCATATAGTCTTCTCTTTAGCTATAACCACACCATAATTTTCCATAGGCTGTATGGTTTGAACCTAGTATCCTAATAATGCCAGAAGAAAAACCAGAAGTTCAAACATATTGAGTAACATTTTCAAATTAAATCAAAGTTTAGGCAGTAAAAAATTTTCTGGATAAAATGGAGATCAACAGACTGTTGACTATAATAGATAATGTTACCTTCAGTATACGTTGAAATATGGGTTTCAATATTTAAACCTTAGGAATTAAGCCAGAATTAATAAAGGGGTGATTATAACAGCTGCTTCTCTGCTTATCATTTCAATTTTTCCTATTCATAAACCAGGAAACAAGAGCCAATATTGTAATGCATGTCTGTAATTTCAGTGACTCAAGAGGCTGAGGAAGAAGGATTTTAAGTTCAAAGCTAGACTCAGCAACTCGGTGGGGCCTTAAGCATCTTAGTAAGAACTTGGCTTATCTTTAAAAACAAATGGGCTGGACATGTGATTTGTGATAAAGTGTTCTGAGTCCAGTCCTTGGTACAAAAAATATTCTGCTTTTTTGTGCCACTATCTAACTTCTAAGACAATAATGAAAGACTGATAATTCATGTAGTCTAGAGGATGTGAGTTGTGGCTTTGGGGTCACAGAGAATTGATCCTGAATTCCAGTAAAGTTGCTTAATATTCAGGAGACCTTTCAAATATTCTTTCACACTGAACAGCTATGTAAACCTCATCCATTACAAAAAGCAGAATGATACCGAGTGTCAACATATTAGCAATTCTTTAGCCCTATCTGTACACATAAAGTTGACAATGAGTTTTTACTCCTCTTGTAGCCAAAGTGCAAAGTATATTTCACAAATTTTGGATCTGAGCTCTTATTTTTGTGTGTGTGTGACTTATGTAAATCTGTGACTATGAAAGTGTATTAGTCAGGAAACATTTTGAATACTTTGTTTTTACTTTCATAACACTGTCACCTTCATGAGAATGAGCCCACCTTAATTTATTTGATTCTGAGAAGAAGGGTGCTTTTTTTGGCAACCATATCTCCCTCTGAAGTTCAGTAACCTTACCAACTATCACTTAATCCAGTAAAAAGTTCCCATATGAACCCAGGCTTAATTGATGATAAGCCCACACTTGAGACAATAATTTTTATATTATTTCTTCTTATTCAGTGATAGATATCTAATTCACTAAACATGGGCTGAATGCCAGGATTCAATCACATGTGGAACAGAAGTTATATGAAAAACGTATTGTGCCTTATAGGTACTGGTTAAAGTTTTATTAATTTAAATTTAAACTTTAATCTCTTGACAGGCTTTATTAAATTATATGGAAATATGTGTAGACTTCTATGCCTTTAATGTTTGATGATATTCTCAGAGTACCCCATCCTAAAGAAGAAAATTGAAATAACAACCCTGCATTAGGCTAAAGACAAAACTGCAAAATAAATTTTTTTAAAATGTTTAGACTCTAGTTTCTGGCTTACTGATGATCTGATTACCTAGAGTCTTCTCTCCAGTGATATCAACCTCTTTTGGTTACAGTATGATATCTAAAATGAAAATGGATCTGTGCCCAAAATCCTGTGAGAAACAGTTTCCACTTTTGTACACTTCTGAGTTGTAGATGGCTTCTGTCTCAAAGTGCAGAGTCTCTCCTGTTCTTTGGCCATAAGAGAATGTTGTTTGGTATGTTTATTCCATAACCTATGATGCAGAACTGAGTTGTCCATTTTTTTCACCTTGCTGAGTTCAGGGTATTTATGAATCTCAAACATAGAATATAGCTGTAGTGAACATAGATATCCCTGAGAGGTCAAGAGTGAATTTTAGGATGAAGCTTGAAAAATACATTTATTTATTAGTCAATTTATATTTTCAAAAATAATAATATTTTGGATATAGTGGTTTAAGTTATTAAATTGATTTAAGCTCTCCTTCTTAATTTTTATTGTGAATACTAGAATTTTTAAAATTATACTAATGCATTATATTGTTTTTCCCTCTGGGAAAATATTAATGCCTTAGGACATTGCTTAGAAGTTTAAAATAAAATTTGCTTTCTCATAAGACCAGACAGCACAAAAGTTGAATGAAATTTTAAAGTAATTTTGATAAAATTTTTATTCATAAAAGTATATATTTTGGGTGTGTGGGAGATCTTGCCTCTTGGTTTTATTTTCCCCATTGGGTTTCTCCCCACTGAAATTAAGTTTTCATCACATGAGAAGAACATCATATAGTCTTTTACTTTCCCCCTCTCACTAAGGTGTGGCTGTAGAGTTTAAGAGTGGTGAGGATAATAAAATGATCAGAAGTGATGAGATGTCATTCCAAGTCCTCATCAGCCTCCCCAGCTCAAGTGCATGTTTTATTGAGCTGGCTGAACGTCTGTTCATTTGCTCTACTCTTTATACTAAATTTTGCTGCTTTTTTACCCTTTTTTCAAACCTTGTTAGTTACCACCACAGTTTGCCATGACATCATTTACTCTAGGGCCAGAAACATCTGGTCTGGTGGTCTGCACCTTGGTCTTCTCACCCTTCCCTCTTATTAGGTGAGGACAACCTGCCAGAGGCCTCACTTTGTTTATGGTGAGGGGAAGTGATTTGTTTATGTCTGAAGGCAATACTTCAGGGCTTCTTTAGGCATGCCTGGTGAGACTGCATGTTTCAAACTGAAGTTTTTAAAATGGAGTTTTTTTAGGCCAGGCCTAAGGCCATCCTCACAATAGTGTAGTTAATTTGTCCAAAATTAAGGTGTTTTTTGTTTGTTTCTTTAATGTATTTGTCCTCAATTGAATTTTTTTCATTTTTCTTCTTTTTTTTTTTTTTTTTTTTTTTGTACCAGGTATTTAACTCAGGGGCACTGAGATACATCCCCAGTCTTTTTTTTGTATTTATTTAGAGAGGGGGTCTCACTTAGTTGCTTAGTGCCTTGTTTTTGCTGATGGTAGTTTGAACTCATGATACTCATGTATAATTCTTCTGTGCCACAGGGGTTATGGCCTGTGCCACCAAGTTTTCTTTCAACTGAGTTTTTAAATATGTAAAACAACTTTATTAAAGTGACATTTAGAAGCATTCCTAATATTCAAGCAAACTCCTTTGTCCTGGTGTGGCAGGAAATAAAAGTGGAACTGGACTTTAATTTAAATAACAAGAAAGTTGAATTGCAAGGGCTTAATTAGAACACAGATAATTAGAAGGTTACAGGCCATAGCGCTGTTGTACTTGTTTAAAATAATTTTTTTCTTAGTTGTGGATGAACAAAATATTATTATTATTATTATTATTATTATTATTATTATTATTATTATTATTAATGTGGGTCCAGTATCAAACAGACTGCCTCATGCATACTAGCCAAGTACTCTACTACTGAGCAACAACCCTAAATCCTTATCTGGTATTTTTAAAAATATTTATTTATATTTAATTTATTTATATGGGGCACTGAGAATTAAGCTCACGGCCTCATATATGCTAGGCAAGCACTGTACCACTGAGCCACACCTTCAGCTCTTTCCTGGTACTTTTTAAATACCTGTTTTACATAAATTTTAATTAGTAGCTTTAACCCTTTTCCAATATCTGTTTGGATTAAATCAATAACCTAGAAATCAGTGAAGCAAAGTCTAGTTTTATCTCAAACTCTGATTTTACTTCCTCTTTCTTCCCCAGACCAGACACCTTATCACAGTGTCTGAATTAAGATTCTCCCTTGAAGAATTTACTGTATGTTGTCCACATTCCAAACTCCAAAATTTACCTATTCCTTAATTTTGGAAAAGTCTTATAGAATTTTTCCGGAGGTACCAAAATTTATTGGAGTACTCAGAAGAATCCATATCTGAGTCTTGCCTTTTCGGGAGCAGTTTGAATTATAAGTATGCAGCCTTTAAGGCAAGTAGATGGATGATCTGCAGCTGGAAGAAACCTTTTCATCAATACCTTGCATCTAAAAGGCACTTCATTTGATTCCTTTTATTAGATACTGTGAATAAACCTACAATAAAAATGGAAGTGAAGTAATATCTTTAACAAAAGTGTTCCAATTTCTTTAGATATTTACCCAGAATTATAATTACTGGGTTATAGGGCATTTTTTAAACCAAGAATTGTTATTGTTATTTATTTTTACTTATTTAGGCACTTTCCCACTCCTCCCTATTTTTTTTAATAAGACAGGATATCACTGAGTCACTTAGGCCATTGCCAAGTTTCTGAGGCTGGTCTTGCATTTAAGTTCCTCCTGTTTCATCCTCCCAAGCCACTGAGAGTACAGACATTCACAATGATACCGTGCTTAAAAAAATATTATTAGTGGATTATATGGCATTTTTATTTTGAGCTCTTAAGAACCATTATAGGGGCTGGGAATGTGGCTCAAGCAGTAGTGCACTTGCCTGGCATTTGTGTGGCACTGGGTTTTATCCTCAGCACCATGTACAAATAAAGATGTTGTGTCTGCCGAAAACTAAAATGAATGAATAAATATTAAAATTCTCTCTCTCTCTCTCTCTCTCTCTCTCTCTCTCTAAAAAAAAAGAACCATGAAATTTTTTTCAAAAGTATCTTTATTAACTTTATATTGTAACCAAAATTTTTATCTATGCATATACACCTATACTCTGGAGTCCCTACTATCTTTCAGATATTTGTTTTGTTTTGTGTGGTTTGGTGCTAGGAATTGAACTCCGTGGGTGCTTACCACTGAGTTATGTCTCCAGTCCTTTTTTTTTTTTTTTTGAGACAGGTGATATATCACTAATATCTCAATAAGTTTCTTATAGCCTTTCTATGTTGTTAAGGCTGGCTTTCAAATCACAATCCTCCTGACTTGCATCTCCAGCCTCTAGTATATTTACCACCACATCTAGCTCTTTTAGATTATTATAATAATCTTTTCAACAATACTGCCCAGGCTACAGAAAATCTCTTTGACTGATGCATTTTATCCCTGAGGAAAGTTTATATGAAGTAGCCAATGTAGGACTATTCTGTAAAGATTTGTTGGAATAAACAGGGATCATTGTTTTTTAAGCTCCTTTCTGAACAGCTGTTTGGTATCATAGTTCATAAAAGTGCTGGAAAAAGGATGTAAATTCATTTGTTTGAAATCTGCAGAGATTTACATAAGCTCAATCACCTTTTGTTCTAGAGTTTGGAACTTCAGGACATAGTAAGGTAAATAAAATATGTTAAAGTTGAGATATTCAGTACACACATTGACACACACACACAAAAAAAACTTTCTAGGAGCAATTGTTAGTTCTGGCATTATTACTAGTGTATCAGGGACATAGTAACATAAACAAAATATGTTAAATGTGAAACATTCAATACACACATACACACACCCATAAAAAAAAAAAAAAAAAAAAAAAAAAAAAAAAAAAAAAAAAAAAAAAAAAACTTTTTCTAGGAGGAATTGGTAGTTCTGGCCTTATTACTAGTGTATCAGTGTTGGGCAGGATTCAGGAAGTGCTAAAATCTCACTCACGCTTAGAGTAGTTTACTGGATTCCTCCCTATTTCACCTATAATACAAGCTAGAGTGAACTTCATCTGTCAGCAACAGCAATTGGGAAAATATGCTGGCAGATGTTGTTTTGAGATAAATTGACAGCTTTGATATTTGGGTATTTTTGTGTCTTGGTCACAGCTGATGAAACACTTGTGAAAAATTTTATGGCTCCTAGGTATCACCATTTTTTTTATCATTTCTTTCATATTTCCTTCTTTTTTTTTTTTTTTGTGGTGCTAGAGATTGAACCCAGGGCCTTGTGCATACAAGGCAAGCACTCTAAAAACTGAGCTACATCCTCAGCCCCTCTCTCACATTTCTGTTCACTAGAGGTGATGATGGTAATTGGGAATTTTGTCCCAAATGTGGTACATTTCTTAAGACCGGACTAATATCCAGTGTATCTAAATCTCTCTACTCATTCATGATTTTGCCAAAGAGATACTCACAGTATTTTTTTTCCTTAAATTTATTTATAGATGGAAGGAGAGTGTCTCATTTAATATTCTGCTTTATTTTCAACATCATTCCCTGTTAATATTTGCTTTTTATAGTGTTGCTAAGTTTGGAACTGACTATCTTGCACATTCTGCACACACACTCTAACAGTGAACTTTGCCTCTATGTCCCAATTCTAACTTTAGGTTGGATAGATACATTCATTCACGTCTAATGTTATTTTAAATATGGTCCATTTTACATATGCATTTCTATTGCTCTTAACAATACTATTGATCTACATATGGTTTCAGATTTGATTTATATTACGATATATTGGTCTGTATTATTGCAATATATTTTCATAATATACATTAAATGTGTCTCATAACAATAACTATATTATTTGTTGTTTTTTTTTTATTAAAGGTTTTGGGGTATTTTACATATATTTTATTTCTAAGATAATTTTTTCGGTCCCTTCTTTTGTTTTCTTTTATTTGGTACTTGGAATTAAACTCAGAGGAATTGAGCCACATCCCCAAACATATTTTGTATGACATTTAGACATGGTATCTCACTGAATTGCTTAGGGCCTCACTTTTGCTGATGCTGGCTTTGAGCTCACAATACATCTCCCAAGGCACTGGGATTACAATTGTGCACCAACAGGTCCAGCTCTCTTCTTGAATTTAAATAAAAACATGCTAACATTTTGATAGAAAAATATTATATATTAAATTGAGTTAAAATAGTTGTCTTTTTAATGATTAGTTTTATTTACACACATGCTATTTTATGTGCTTTTGTACATTTTTATTTTGTTTGTGATAAGTTCCACATATTTTCCTTGAAATCCCTTATACATGTGATGTATTTAACAGATGTAACTTCAGTATAATACTTATGTGGTATTTTGTACTCTAATTAAACCAAAAATCTTTCTGGGCTCCAGAACCATTTTTTCTCAAATTTTATTATTTTTATTTTTCTGAATCACCTCCTCTTTCCTCCTAGGCTGCACATTTCTACTGTATTGACAAGTATAGCTCTAGTCTTATGCTATCACATACTTGTACACTGTCATTTTACACACATACTATAATTTCTACAGGTCTAAGCTGCTTGGTGAGAAGTATATATATACAGTTTTCATGATGAAATAACAGCAATTTCTACTCCATCTTTAGTTCATGATAATTTGTTCTGTGTCCTCATCAATACATTGTATTCTTTTTGTTGTTGTTGTTTCTTAATGGAAATTTAAATCAGGGACACACAGAGACTGGGTCACACATAGTTGCTTTGGGCCTTGCTATGATTCTGAGGCTGGCTTTAAACTCAGGATTATCTTGCCTTAGCCTTACAATCCATTGGGATTAGAGATGTGTGCCATGGAACCTGGTTCTATTTTATTTTTATATTGAAATATATATTACTTCTGAAAATAATTTATTCTTGATATTAAGAAAGCATAGAATACCATTTTCCCCCACAAATAACTCCCCGTTTTTTTTTTTTTTTTTTTTTTTTGGAAAAGATGTCAATTTTTTTGGAAAAGATGTCAATAGTGCCAGGTGTATAATTTATTAATGTCTAAATGGCAAGTTTATTATTATTATTATTATTATTATTATTATTATTATTATTATGCTATGTATTAGTTACAAAACTTTATCTCTTCTTATTATTATAAGGTATATACTCTTTTTCTATAACTTTATAGCATACATCATTGTGTATCAAAATGAACTTTTGGGGATTGGGAGGTGAGGGGAGGGATTGTAAGGGTCCCGCGAAACGTCGGAGAAAGAGACCACCAAGTGACCACTCATGCAATTGACAAAAGGGGATTTATTGAACCAGCATGCTGGGGCTCTGTGCCCTCTCAAGAAGGGAAAGCAGCCCAGAGCCCCGAGCAGGGGCTGAGGATTGCTTAAGTACACTTTTTGGGGAGGGCTGAGGGCTTTGTATACATCAGAACAAATCATCATGAGGCGCGGGAAAATTGAACAACAACTCCTAAACATGATTAGTTCATTCATTGGCGGGAACAGGTCAGGCTGGAGTGATAAGTCATTCCTAAGGAGAGTACACATTCAAACTGATTGGTTCAGGCCCTGCAAGGCGTGTGTGCAACCACACAGACCCCTTCAGTTATTAAACAACCAGACAATCAGGGGAAATGTTTACTGGGCGGTTCTAAGCATTGTCTTAACAGCTACCGAAATTTCAGGTTTTGCAGGTAAAATAGAAACCTAACAATACCTCCATTACATTTTAACTCAGACCTTGCAGCTTAGAAACTTTACAACACCCAGTCTTTTACCCTTTAACTTTTACGCTTTAACTTCAATTTCTTTTACCCTTACATTCCCCACTCCTTTTTCTGACTACTTTTAATCTTAAAAGTAATTCATCACAATTGTTGAAGGGTTTCATGTTCCATGAGTTGTTTTGCGTTCCCTGGAATCATTTTCAGCATGGCCAATGCCGCAGTCTGGCTGGTGCTGATAACGCCAAGGTCGCGGGTTCGATCCCCGTACGGGCCACCAAATGCCGCAGTCTGGCTGGGCACAATCAGGAGCCACTTGTCAAAAGAAACTAACTTTATTTTTAGAACCAAACACGCCAAACAAACAGCCTCTCAGGAAAAAACCCCTCAGAGCCTCAACTGCCACCATCGGCTTTTCACAAGCCTCTCTCTCCCCCCCACAAGCTTCTCTCCACCTCCCACAATCCTCCTGCTCTTGAGGCCGATTGGCTGGGTCACGTGGGCAGAGCCAAAAAGTCCCCCAATGAGCAGCTCCGTGGTCTGAAAGGGCAGGGAAACAGTCCAATGAGCATCACCGCAGAGGAGCCAATCAGCTAGATGTTGCTGGGGCCAAGGAGCCAATCAGCTAGATGTTGCTGGGGCCGCTGTGAGCCAATCATCAGCCTGCAGCTGGATTGCTGGCAGCTGGAAGTTTGCTGGGGCCCCTTCGGCTGTGGCTCTCAACAGCCTCCATTTTAGATTGCACTCGGTATTAGACTCCAATTTATCTAACTACACTGACTACCTAACTTAAAATCTGGCTTTATCCCCCCCTCTAATTTGGGAACTCCTCACTGGTGTAAGGAAGGGGGGGGTGAAGAGAATCTTTCTGGCTTCTTCAGGCTGAAAAGGGACGGTGTGGGGCAAGCAGTTTGGAGTCCCCCTTTAATAATCGGGTCTATCGCGTGGTCCATGATAAAAGTCCAATTGAGAAGTATTAGGTTGGAGGGCCATTCGAGGGATAGGTGGTCTATAAGAGAAATAAGAATTCATTAATTTACTGGAACCATATTGATGCAGCAATAAATGTCACAGCACAGGAATATGCCAATGAGTATAATGGCCAAGACAGAGACTAACAATGTTTTCCACCAGGAAGTGCCAAGAACCAGAAGCTAAGATATTGTTTCCACGACAAATTTGCTGAGGACATGGCTTCTATCTAAGCATGTAAATCTTTAAGGATATTTGTCACCTTGCCAGAAATGTCAGGGATGTAAACACAACAACTAACATTTAGGTTTACAGATGTCCTTTTTGCTAGTATGACCTATGTCTAATAGAGAAACCTTTAATTTTGCTACTTAGGGCTGGATAACCATACTAGCAAACACCAAGCCTACCTGTGTAGGTTAGGAATATCTGTGGGCCTTAAACTAAAAACTACTCTGGCAGTTCCTTTTAATAGTTATCAGGCATTCCTGTCTGAGAATCCCTTTTGTAGCCTCTAGTTTACTTATTTTTGGAAGTTACATTTAACTATTATTATCATTTAAAATGTCCAGGAACAGCTGTGCTTTGGCTTTAACTATCTTTGCTAAGTGTTTAAGATGAAGCAAGTCAAACTGACTTTTGTTCTTATCTATTGTCAACAGTCAGCTGAGTTTCCCTGGGAGTCCTCGGGGAACTTCATAGCAGCTTCTCAGTTCTGCTGGTGCCATTTACCTTAGGATGGGTCCAGGCCTTGCTTGACCATGTGGCTTCCCTCGGAAGCATCAGGGATGTCTCCCCTTTTTAATGACCCTCCTCTTTACAGCAAATGCACCAATTGGCTTTCTGTCTTCCACTGGTCTCATTAATCTCCCTGCTCAGGAGGTTATGTGGCCTAGAGTTACAGAGCTCTTTGGAGAAGTCCCCTATTCCCTGATTCAGACTGACTCAGAGGGCAAGAGTCGAATATTGTTTTTTTTTTTTTTTTTGGCCCTTTTAATGTAACTAATTTTAAAAACTTGATCTTAAACATCCAGCAAATAAGTTAACAGCCTTATATTAAGAGCACTGGGCTTTAATGTCTATCTCTCTATCCTGTAGGTGATAACTCCTTATCTTATGTTGACCCAGGTTGTGAGTTCTTAAAGCAGTACCTCTTTAAAACATTAACAGGCAATCCTTAAACCATCTATAAGCAAACTACAAAACAAAACTAACTAGGGTAAAAACATATTTAGCTTATATAATAGCTACCTTGAATTCTGGCAGGGTTATAATTTCCTATTTGAGATCCTAGTAATCTTGGCAAAAACCTACTTTTGGACACAACTTTAACTGTACTGAAATCTGGCTTACTTCTTTCATAGCCACTTTCACATGTAGTGAGATGGGACAGAGCCTTATCTCAAGTAAGGCAGGGCTCTTTATAAATCTCAAGTACTATAGTTCTGAAGCTGATCATTTTACAAAGTTTACATAAATTGTTGTTCAAGTTTACATGAACATTAACTAACACAACATAATATCACACCTAAAACATGAATTAAAGGCTGAAAGCTTTTAACCTCTTGTAGAAAAGTAGTAATGTACTTTTGTGTTTTGCAATAAAACCTTCACACAGATTAGGCTCTCATTAACTTAAAAATACATTTAAATTCTATCTCAGTGTGAAAAGTAACATGGAACTGTACATATCTTATTGATAACAAGTCCAGTTGTAGAACACAAATGATATGAACAAATCTCCAACATGTTTTTTTTTTCTTGTAAGTCTAAAATTACCATACAACTTTAGAACACCAGCTTGATATAATGTTCTTTTGAAGCTTCTACCTTACAGACTTGTATACCTGGAAGATATGAACACATTAATAGCACCATAATTACATTGATGTTTTTATATTGACCAAGTTTAGCTTTTAAAGAAACAACATTACAATATTGAAAAATAATAGCTTTTGTTTAACCATAGTTGTATAATCTTTAATTTTCTTTAAGATTACTTGCTCAAACTTACACATATAACCAACTTACACAGACCTTCTTTATCACTTACTTAAACCCTCTTAATTACTTAATCACATAGACTCTCTTATCCAGAAACACATTTTTCCTCTATTAAATCCATAGGTAAAACTTTCTAGTTTTTCTTTCCCATCTGTTAACCTCCTTCTGTTCACACTTTAAAACAATATCTGTAAATTTCTGAATTTAAGCAGATTATTTTATAGACATCATCATTTTATCTGTTTACCCAATTTAAATTGAACCATTTGAATCATGTGAATCAAAGATATTTGGATCCATTTTTAATTTTTTTTTATGAGCACTCCTCATCTGTCAATTGTCATATCACTGCAGGATATATGGACATACACACATACAGACATACAGACATACAACACATAACACAAGTGTAACACCCTTGTAGCTTTCTCAGGTGAAATCTCCATTGCAATGTTTAAAAACTCCACAGTTGATCAGAAATAGAACTGATTAGAAAACATTAACCCTTCTGTGGGATTAAAATCATGAGCTCAAAAAAAAAAACACAGAATCTAAGAAAAAGCAAGAGTCCTAAAAAAGATGACTGGCCAGTAATTAATAAATACCATATAATTTACTTTTTGGTTGGGGTCTAGTTTGAGTTCAGGTAAAAAGACACTTTAACCTTTATTTTCCTTGGGCCTGAAATCTGTCTCCTGCTGAGTGCCCCAAGCTTCTTCTATTTGCATATCAGCTTAAGTCCTGGCTGAGGTCTGGAAGGAACTGGGGAAACTGGAATTCTGGGCAGAAACCTCATGCCTAAGGCATTTTAGCTATAAGTCATAATTTTCAGGTTTAAGATACAATTCTCAAAATTTTATATCTTTATATCTCTTTACATTAGAAACACTTGCCCACACAAAACTGAAAATAGGATCTTTTTCTGATAATATAAAGGCCACCATCAGAGGAATTTTCCTCAGGATGATTAAGCTGCTTCCTTTGTTCTGAAGTTCCTAAAGTAGTATTAAGTTTTATCATGTATATCCAAAATCAAGCCTTAAAAATTTCCAAGACTGTTGCTAATTAATGTCATTTCAATAAGCCAGACCAATGTTTTAATTTAGCACCTTTTTTTCCTGAATCTTACACACTGAGGGGAACAGATATCATATCATAATTTATTATCTTTGCCCAAGTTAATACACTGGAATACCTAGTGAAATTTTCTCAGGCTACCCAGTTCAAAATTGAAACTTTCTAATTTTTTTTTACCCTAAGTATTTAAGTTTTCTAGCATGAACTATCTGAAATCAAACTAAACAATTGCTTAAACCCAACTTTTAACTGCAAGATAGTGCAATGCTTTAGAAACACATTCAGATACCAGATTGTTACAATAAAAAAAAAATTATCTTTTAGATACACATTTAGCCAAGATCATCCCCAAGAAACAATTTATAACATCAACACATTACTGCATTTATTGTCTCATTAGTTAAGCAAACAGAGGTGGGGTAATCCCTAAAGTGCAGGTAAGGAAGGAGGAGACTCCCCAAAGCAAAATAGCTTTGGCAGCTGTTGGGGCACCTTAGTTCCACCTTTTACTTATAGGATTAGTTCCTCTGGCTTGGTCTGACCCCAGGCACTAGGCATTTCTCACATCTCCTAACTTTTTAGTAGTCAGCTTCCCAAAAAGTTCATCTTCTGCTTGCAGTTGTTTTGAGTTTGAGAAAAGTTTAAGCGAGATATCAAAGTTTTTAGACCCCAGGCATTTCCCTCTGCAGTGGGCGTGGAAGAAAAGAAAACACTGCTTCCCTAATCTCGCTCAACAAAGGGGGGCAAAGTTTATCAAAGTTCTTTAAAACACAGCTAAGAGAGGTGTAAATGGTGAGAACAGAAAAGCTGGTGGTTCTATTGACTTTTGGTCCCTCACAGGAGAAGCATTAGGTTAAAATTTAGCTAAAGTTACTTCCACACATCTAAGGCCATTTGGAATTTGGGACTCTGCATCGGTCCAAAGTAAAACAATGCCATCACACTTAACAGAGACACAGACAAAATGACACACAAAGATCATCATGCAGCTCCCGTTCGTTCACAACCCCAAGATCTACAATCTTGTGACTCAAGGAGAATGGAGGGAAAAGGGGGAGGAGCAGAAGAATTGAGTGATAGGATCTTGGGGGAAGGGGTCGGAGTGGAGGCAGGGACCAAGAAAGGCCTCAGGGACAGAGGCGTGGAATGGCTTTGTCCCATACTTGGAGTTACTCAGGCAGAGACAGGGACAATACAAACGTGACACAGAGACAAGGACAAACAGTAAATGGTTAACACAAGTTTAGAAGCAAAGATTAAAGACAGACTGTGAATCCAATCTGAGAGAAAGAATTGCCGGCGAAAACAAACGGGTTGGCAGCAGAGTACAAACGAGGGCACTCTTGTCCCTCTACCAACTGGGGGCACTCCCCCCCCCCCCCGAATCCTCTAAGGCATCCCTTAAGAGGAGTGGCCTGTGGATTAGGACACGTCTGTCACCACTGCCAGGGAGAATTTACACTCTCCACTGACGGCCACGCTGCCAACCCAACCAAACCAATCCAAGCCAAAAACCAAACCTGAACCAAAAAGCTCTGAGAACTTATGCTCTCCACCAAGCCAAAAACCAAAAAGCTCTGAGAACTTATGCTCACAATCGAGCCAAAAACCAAAAAGCTCTAAGCAATTGCAAAGGAAAAACAAGAAGGAGAACAAGGAGGAGAAGAAAAGGAGGAAGGAGAAGAGGAAGAGGCGCCTTACTTACCCCATAAAGGAGTCCGTTGGAGGTCTCCTTGTCTGGCGATGCACTTTTCCCAGCCAATGCACCAAATGTAAGGGTCCCGCGAAACATCGGAGAAAGAGACCACCAAGTGACCACTCATGCAATTGGCAAAAGGGGATTTATTGAACCAGCATGCTGGGGCTCTGTGCCCACTCAAGAAGGGAAAGCAGCCCAGAGCCCCGAGCAGGGGCTGAGGATTGCTTAAGTACACTTTTTGGGGAGGGCTGAGGGCTTTGTATACATCAGAACAAATCATCATGAGGCGCGGGAAAATTGAACAACAACTCCTAAACATGATTAGTTCATTCATTGGCGGGAACAGGTCAGGCTGGAGTGATAAGTCATTCCTAAGGAGAGTACACATTCAAACTGATTGGTTCAGGCCCTGCAAGGCGTGTGTGCAACCACACAGACCCCTTCAGTTATTAAACAACCAGACAATCAGGGGAAATGTTTACTGGGCGGTTCTAAGCATTGTCTTAACAGCTACCAAAATTTCAGGTTTTGCAGGTAACATAGAAACCTAACAATACCTCCTTTACATTTTAACTCAGACCTTGCAGCTTAGAAACTTTTACAACACCCGGTCTTTTAACCTTTAACTTTTATGCTTTAACTTCAATTTCTTTTACCCTTACAGGATCATGGGGTTAAAAATGATGGTGGAATATGATGTATATTGTTATATAAAGTATATGTATGAAGAAGTGAATTCATGTAAATATAATTTGTATAAAACCAGAGAAATGAAAAATTGTGCTGTATATGTGTAATAAGAATTGTAATGCATTCTGTTATCATATATAATTAAAAAAATTAAAAATTAAAGATAAATGATGGCATTATGTTCTTACTGAAAATAAATACTACTCCTTTTAAAAATTGAAAAAAAAAAAATGTCTGTTGGTGAGTTGTAAACTTTACGAAGTACAAAATGTATCCTGAACATTTGGTAATACAAAAACCTAGATGTAGGTATTTATAGTGTTGTCAGAAAAATTAAATAAATACTGTAGATTTCATTTTTTGCAATGTATACTCATAATTATATGAGATGCATTTTGTACATATACATGTATACTACCATTATATATAATTAATAAATGATTACTACATCTCACATTAACTACATTTATTTCAAATTAATTTGTCTTTTGAAAGCACTGATATATGACATTCTTTGATATGTACACTTGGTGTGTCCTCAAATTTGTCAATTTTATGTATTATGTTCTTTCCTTTATTCTCCTTTTTATAGAATTTCTTTTTCCAAATTATTGAGATTAATAAATTTTAAACAATTCAGTATAACAGTGCAGTCTGTAGATTTTCTTTTTTAACCTAAGACAAAATACATCCCAATTTTAATAGGCTTATTGTTATGTAAATGACTTTAAAAAACCTGAATATATAACACCCTTACCTGACCTTACTCTGGACTATTGATATCTGGGTGGAGGGGATCTCAAAGTGATCCATGGAAAAGGCAGAATAGGGATGTATCATGATGTGAACTTGGTGGATACTGAGTATGTAGTAGTGAGTATTCATGAAAAAGTATTGGTGGAATAGGTACGGGTAGAGAAAAAAGTGCTGTGAAGGAAAGAGGGAAAGAATGACCAGCTCAAGAGTTCAGATTTAAAAAGTCTAATGGTGGATCAATGGTAGTATGAGGGTAAAGGGTAGTTTCTTTGGAGGCAGAAATAAGGTAGAAGTGAAAGAAAAAGGTAACTCTGGCACAGTCCCCAAGAGAAAGAGTCAAATGAACACTACTCTCTCTCTCTCTCTCTCTTTCTCTCTCTCTCAATATATATATATATATATATATATATATATATATATATATATATATATATATATATATATATATAATTGCAAACTTCTATAACATTAGATTAAATTCAGCCAGATTCAGCAATTTAGTGAGGCTCTAAGAAAATCAGCGAAACCCTTTTTCTTTATAGAATATTTTATTAAAGGCTGAGAGTGTTTCTTAGTAAAAAAGCATATCTGATTTCAATTTGTCATATGAGAGAGAGAGAGAGAGAGAGAGAGAGAGAAAGATCTTGCAAAAATTAAAAAAAAGTAATCAGTGACACTGTTAGTTGCTGCAGTCTGGCTGGGCACAAAATCACGAGCCACTCACAGTCTTGTAGATTCAAACAGCAATTCTTTATTCCCGAACTGTCACCACCACTCTACACACATGTTCTTGGGAAAAAGCACTTCCACTGGGCTCTGCATCCCAAAATACTCTCTGAATCCCGCGAGAACTCAAAGGGATCTCAAGGAGCAGGCGGGTGCCTGAGGCAGCAGGATATGCCCTAGTCCCAGCAGGGTCCTCCTTAAACCTGGACCCACCCTAATCCAGCAGGATCCTCCCTGAACCCGGATCCATCCTTGTCCTTGAGCAGGGTCAGCTTACTCAAACATACATGCAATGCCACTGCAAATGACCTGGGTCCAAGGCAAGCCCATTTCCACAATGGAGAGTCCTCCCTCTAAGCAACATGGGGTAGGCTGACAAGGAAATTGCCATGAGTCATTCTTACTTAGCTATGGCTCTCAGCAGTTAGTGTCAAGGATGTAAATAATTTAAAAGTAATAGTGAGCTAGATGGAAAACTCATCTAGGTTACTAACTACTGCTTGGGAAGTTAGTCTACTCTCTAAAATATAAAAGTGAGAGAGAAATCCATTATTAAAGTATATATAAGAAAAAAGAGGTGTTTTGACACAGATTTTAGATGACCCAGACTGGGTCAACTTTAGCAGGTGATTAGGGTTCTGCAAAGATGATAAATCCTTGAGTTATTTGGAATAATGTGATTTTATCTAGTCTTCAGAAATGAAGATTGAGGTCTAATATAAATCAGGCTTGGTAAAGGAAAAACATTTCAATGAAAAGTAAATATATGAATAAACACATAAAACAATATTTAACCAAAAGTCAACCTTCAGAATATTTATGCAATTATGTAATCACCAGTAATGTAAAAGCAATGACAACTAAAGAAAAAGTGAATTAATAAAAAACAAATAAATAATGTAATGAATGAATTAATTAATGAATAGCTAACAAGTGCAAAGATGTAATGTGACTGGAATTGTCAAAGTCAGCTTGTAGCCATGAAAAAGTTTAAAGGTACATAGAAATGGTGTTTTACTACTTACTGAGACATACCCTATGAACTATAAATTCCACTCCTGGGTGGGAAGAGTTGAACACAGAACCCACTCACCTGGCTCTCTCACTTGGGAACTGTGCAAAAAATTACCTTTTTCTTTCCCTCAAATTTTATTGCTGCTTCCAAGAACACTACCCTCTATATTCACGCTATCATTATAGACTTGTAGCATGTGAACCCCTCTACTGTTCAAGGTTTTCTTCTTTATTTCATTGCTCTTTTTCTCCCTAACCCCATATCATCCACCCATACTTATTTTGTATAGCAAAATCTACATACTCAGCAATCACCAGTCTTATATCTTACTATATCCATTTCCTAACTTGTGCATGAACACTTTGAGATCCCCTCCATGAAAACATGAATAGTCCAAAGTGATCAGAATGGGGGTAAAAATTGCAAAATATTAAAGGTCAATTACACAACAAGAAAGCTATAAAGAGTGGACTTCATTTAAAGGTGAAAATAAAAAGAAAATCTTTAGACTTCACTAGTTAAAATAAAGGATCAAAAATTTATGAGTCTCAATAATTTGAATTATACTTGTGAGTCACGTTTTTGGGGGAAGGGATATAAGAACATTGCTAAAGAGTTTAAAGTTCAAACTGTATTTTTTTATGAGACAAAGAATAGAAAAATTTAAATATATATATATATATTAAAGTAATTGTGATATCATTTTCATAAATATATATATACATATTTATTCACAAATTGCTTTAACCTTATAAACAGTCTTAAGTGTCAACATATTTCTCGCTGGGCGAGGTCCTATTATTGAAAGAAAACTTTGCCTTAAAATAACCACATACAGAGGCATTTAATGCAATTAACAGGCCTCAAATAATAATAATAATAATAATAATAATAATAATAATAATAATAATAATAATAAGTGAGGTGGGGAGGATTTCAGGTTGTGAAGCATACCTGTATGTAAGTTACTTGAAAAGACATCACAGGAGAATTTTATACATTTTCTGAAGACATATATGTATATATTATTTATAAAAAGTGTTTATGAGTTCTGTAGTGAGGGTGCACAAGTCCAATACAAAGTCTTTTTTTTTTTCTTGAATATTTTTTGTTGTAGATGGACACAGTATCATTAGTAGTTTCTTTGTTGGCTTTTTTTAATATTTAGTTTTAGTTTTTGGCGGACACAACTTCTTTGTTTGTATGTGGTGCTGAGGATCAAACCTGGGCTGCCCGCATGCCAGGCGAGTGTGCTACCGCTTAAGCCACATCCCCCTCTTGGGTGGCTTTCTAATGCGGTGTTTCGTGTTCAACCAAGTACCTCATACATGCTAGGGAAGTTCTCTACCACTGATCCATAACCCTAGTCCCAAAAGTCCGTTGTTTAATGTATTTTTTTGGCGGGAGTGTATGTGTGTAGTGCAGGGGATTGAATCCATGACCTTATATAAGCAAAACAAGCACTTTACTGACTAAGCTATATTCTCAGCCCTGATCTGTAGTCAGTTAACAATGACAATGGAGCAGCCTGTCATTCAGACATTGATTCTGTGCCCACTTGGCTCAGGTTGGAGGCAGTGCCTGAAGCCTTGACCAATCACTCCCTTAGGTGAGAACTGTCCAATCCTCACACAGCCAGTGATGAGGGGGAGAGTTTCCACAAACTTCTCTTCCCTTGGTGTCTGGAACCCGCCATTTTTTCAATCTTTTTGTAGCTTCTGTTCTGGATCCGGAGCCCAGGTGTCTGTTGCTATGCAGAATGTGAAAACAAACCACAGGGAGAACGCTGAGAACCCTGAGAGCCAGGAAATGGTAAGTGTGCCTTGTTATATTGAGACTGTGTAGGAAGGGGGCTTAAAGCTGACAGGAGTGGCAATGGTGGAAACTGGCAGTCATGGCTAGGGACTCCTCGTGGTCCTCTCCAGAGTCTTGTGGCCAGAGGGTCTCTCTGTGGTAGCTTAGCCTTCACCTCCCTCTGACTAGTCTAGTGAGGCTTAGATCAGCAGTTGAAAACCTGGGCATTTTGTTCTATAATTGTATGGTGTTTTCAGCTTCTTTCTAAAGCCCTTTGTGGGCTTCCATGTGCCATGAGTCCAGCATGTCTCCAGATTTCATAGTGAAGACTGAGATAATTACGAGGAGAGAACTACAAATCCATTTATTGTATTCATGCATGAGAGAGGCTGTTAATTTTAGGGCTTGTTACTCATGAGGGTTTGTTTGCTTGTTTGTTTGTTTATTATTATTATTATTATTATTATTATTATTATTATTATTATTACTATTATTATTATTGTTATGTGTATGTTGTCTTCTTTTTGGTACCAGAAACTCAACCCAGAGGTTTTCATCCACAGATTCACATTCCCACCCCTTTTTTAATATTTTTATTTAGAGACAGGGTCCCTTTGAATTTCTTAGGGCCTCACAAGTTTGATGATGCTGGCTTTTAACTCATTCTCTTCATGAGTCCTGAGATTTTTAAATGTAGCAGAAGCAGTATCTCAAATCCAAAACAAAAATCTGAAATCTAGAACTTCAGTTTAGCTCTCCATAGGTCTTAGAATAAACCCCTAGTTTTCTAGCTCCCTGTTCACATATCCAAAACTAGGGTTCTCTGTTCACAGAGAATAAGTATAAAATAGAATAGATAGTATAATGACCATGTAATGTGGATAATGGGCCTCACTCAAACACACCTGGTGGCTAACCTATAGATGTTAATGAGCACCATTAAGGCCTATTTCAAATGTAAAAGACCTTGAAGCCCACTTGTGGGAACACCTTCAACAAAGTCCTTTGTCCCAGGGGTGATTCCTGATTGAATTTGAAGAAAAAAAAGATGGGTCATAGGAAGAATGAAAGTGAACCCATATGGTAGTCAGGATGCCTTTTCCAAAGCCTATTCTAAATGCATTATGCTTCCTGTTCTGCCTAAAACCATCAGTAAACTTCTAAGATGGCACACAAAAATGAGTTTTTTTTTTTTTTTTCTGGTATCATTCCTCATACGACCTGGTGGGCGTTCTATTTCTTCTTGCTTAAATAGATTTTTTTTTTCTTCAAAATTTATGAGACAAGCACCCAGATTCAATTTGCAAACTGAGAAATTTTGGTTAATCTCAAAACTCCACTTTCAGCATTATTAATCATTTTCCCATGTTTTATTTCAAATGTATGCATCATTTATAATGTGTTTTCTTCAAGAACTGGAGGGCATTTTTAAAAGATTTTAATTTATCATTCTGAGATTTTCATATGAGAAGAAAGCAGAATAAAAGTAGGTGACATTAAAAATAATGAATCTCTCCTAAATGAGGTTTATGTGTCCCAATTAAGGATTTTTAAAAACAGTAATGTGTCATCAATTGAGGGTTTATTTATTTATTAATTTGTTTGTTTATTTATGTATGGTCAGGCAATCTGGGGTTGTGGCTCACCTAGCACGTGCAAGGTCCTGGGTTGGATCCTCAGCACCACATAAAAATAAGTAAATAAAAAATAAATAAATAAATAACCCCCACAAACATTCCAAATATTTCAGGAAACTCTTTTATTCCGGTGTGGCAGGAAAAAATAAAAGTGGGACTAACTTGAATTTAAATTACATGCAATTTCAATCTCTCTCTCTCTCTCTCTCTCTCTCTCTCTCTCTCTGTACTGGGGATTGACCCCAGGGCCTCATGCTTAGAAGGCAAGCACTCTACAAGCTGAGCTATTTACTCAGCCCCATTTTTCGGGGGTGGGAGACCAGGGATTGAAGTCAGGGGCACTCTATCACTGAGCCACATCCCTACCCCTATTTTGTATTTTACTTAGAGACAGGGTTTCACTGAGTTGCTTAGTGCCTCACCATTGATGAGACTGGTTTTGAATTCATGATCCTTATGTCTCAGTCTTGTAAACAGCTGATATTACAGGCATGCACCACCATGCCTGGCCAACTTCAATCTTTTTTTTTTTTTTTTAAAGAGAGAGTGTGTGTGAGAGAGAGAGGGAGGGAGAGAGAGAGATTTTTTTTAATTTAATATTTATTTTTCAGTTTCGGGTGGTCACAACATCTTTGTTTGTATGTGGTGCTGAGGATCGAACCCGGGCTGCACGCATGCCAGGCGAGCCCACCACTACTTGAGCCACATCCCCAGCCCCAAGCAACTTCAATTTTAAGGGCTAAATTACATGCATTTTAGATCAAAGTCTATGTCAATATCTTGGCACTATATATATATATAGAGAGAGAGAGAGAGAGAGAGAGAGAGATAGAGAGAGAGAGAGAGAGAGAGAGAGAGAGAGAGAGAGAGAGAGAGTTGTTGATAGACCTTATAATCCAGTGCCTCACATGTGCCAGAGAAGTGAGCTCCACTGAGCCCCAAACCCAGCCCCCTGGTACATTTTTCATGGGGGATATTGGAGACTGAACTCACGAACACTTGACTACTAAGACAAATCCCCAGGATTATTTTTTTTTACTTTATTTAGAGACAGGATCTCACTCTGTTTCTTAGCACCTTGCTTCTGCTAAGGCTGGCTTTGAAATTTTGATAATTCTTCCTCAGCCTCTTCAGCAACTGGGATTACAGACTTGCACTAACACATCCAGCACCTGGTACATTTTTAATAGCTGTTTTATGTAGATTTTAACCAATAGCCTTAACTTTTTTTCTAATATATGTATTTGATTTGAATCCATAATCCAGAAATCAGTAAAACAGAATCTATTTTTTTTATCTGCAACTCTGCTTTTGGTTATGTCAGTGTCTGAGTTAAGATTCCCCATTAAAGATTTTACTATGTCTTGTGTTCTCATTCTGACCTCCCATATGACCTAGTTCTGAGTTTTAGAATATCTGAAACAAGGTTCCCAGAGATTCCAATTTTTTTTGAGTATTTAGAAAACACCATTCTCTGAGTCTTGTCTTCTAGGGACATGTTTGAATTTTAAGTGTGTAGCTTCTGAAGGGATGGACTAATTGGATGCTTTACAACTGGAAGGCATTTTCTGATATACTTTCTATCTAAAAGGCACTTTATTTGTTCCCTTTTATTAGATACTGTGAATAAAGGTACAATGAAAAATAGATGTGTGGCAATACATTTAGCAAAAGGATTTCAATTTTTTTACATATATACCCAAAGTTATTATTACTGGATTGTATGGCATTTTTTTACCAACAATTATTATTTATTTATTTTATTATTTAAATACTGGAGATTAACCCCAGGGCACTTTACCACTGTGCTACATACCCAGTCTCCAACACTTTAATTTATTTTTGAGAGAGGGTTTTACTGAGTTTCTTAGGACCTTGCCAAGTTCTTGAAGCTGGTCTTTAACTTGAGAATAAATCCCTAGTTTTCTACCTCTTATTCTCCTAAGCCACTGGGAGTACAGGCATGTATGATTTTGCACTGCTACCCCAAATTATTACTAGTGGATTGTGTGGCATTTTTATTTGGGGCTTTTAAAGCACCTTAACACTTTTATAAAAAATATATTTATTAAATTTATATTGTCACCAACATTTTTACATATTTGTGTACCCTTGAATCCCTATTAGTTATGAGATATTTGCTTGGTTTTGTATGGTATGGTGCTGGGTATTGAACCCAGAGTTGCATACCACTGAGATACATCCACATTCTTTTTTATGTTATATTTTGAGACAGACTCTCATTAAGTTGATTGTAGCCTTGTTATGTTACTGAGGCTGTCTTTGTACTAACAATTCTCCTGTGTCATTTCCCATAGCTTCTAGAATTTCAGGCATATGCCACCACACATGACAGTTTTAGATTTTTATAATAGCCATTCCAACAGCACTGCATAAGCTGAATAAAATCTATTTGATTAATGCATTGAATCCCTGAGGCAAGTTTATGTGAAGTAGCCAGTGTAGGAGTGTTGTGTAAAGATTAGCAAGGATTGTGGAATGTGATAGACATTATTATCTAAAGTACATATATGGGGCTGGGGATGTGGCTCAAGTGGTAGTGCACTTGCCTGGCATGCGTGCAGCCGGGATTCTATCCTCAGCACCACATACAAACAAAAATGTTGTGTCCGCAGAACACTAAAAAATAAAAATAATAAAATTCTCTCTCTCTCTCTCTCTCTCTCTCTCTCTCTCTCTCTCTCTCTCTCTCTCTCTCCTTCCCTCCCTCCCTCTCTCTCTCTGTCTCTCTCTCTAAAAAAAGTAAAGTACATATATGAAGACAGGAATTGATGTGAACATACTTTATATACAAACTGAGGTATGAAAAATTATTCTATATGTGTAATAAGAATTGCGATGCATTCCATTGTCATGTATTTAAAAAAATAAAACAACAAAAAATCTTTATATGTATTGCTGAGAATCAAACTCAGTGCTTTGCACATTCTAGCAAAGTAGTCTACAACTGAGACACAACTCCATCCCATGTACCCAGCTTTTTATACTCTCTTTGTAGTAATCAGAAACAACTTTAAAAATTAAAATTGCATTTATACCACTTTCCTAGTACGGTAATGTATTACTAACTAAACTTATTCTTAGTATTTAAAAAAAAATCTAATGGATGACTGTTATTTTTTTCAGGGATTATTTTATCACTTCTTTAGGCCTTGGTGAAGGGTCTTTTTATTTCAGAATATAGATTCCTTCTATTAACAAATGGGTCCATGCTAACTGTGTTGCAAATAGTGATTCTAAAACTTCACACAATCCACACATTTCCAATACTATAGGGGAAAGGGAAAGACAATATTCAAAACCAAGAAACCATTTCCCATGGAAGCACAGTATCAGTGTCCATCCTGGAGTGTAATCTAGATCTTTCAGTGGTAAGGTTGTTTAAGAACCACAACCATAGGTTTTTGGGATCCTCTAAAGTACACTGAATGGCTTTAAATCACTTACTCTTCTTCAAAATAAAATTTCTGCTACCTACTTAAAAAAATAAAGCACTGTGAATGAGAAAGGTGAATGAGACTTAAGTTCTTTGGAGGTACTGAGGTTGACGTTTAATTATAGTTTATAAATAGTCAAATAAGAAGTGCCTTCGAGTTGTCTCAACTTTTCCAACACATGATATAGAATACTTAGATTAACTGACATGAAATAATGAAAATGCATTTCAGGGAAGTGATATCACAGAAATTTTCAGGGTAGAATCTTGGAAATGTGGGAAAATATATTAATATACATATGCTTTTCTATAGAAAAAAACTAAGTGATAAGTACATGAGTATGAGGGTAAATTCAGTGTGCCTCATGCATTGTAGGTTGAAGGTAATGTTAAAGTAGTAACTGAGGAGATCCAGAACTCTATAATCCTGGGAGACATTAATAGCAATTTAGAAAAAGAAAATATAGTTAAACCCCTTTAGATTTACCTCTGTCCTCTGTTCCTCTTATGAATTTGATTCTGTCAAATGAGATTATGTGGGTATGGTTCTCTCTGAATTTATGTTTTCTTTTGTTTTTAGGATTTTGTCAGATATGTCATGTAAAGCCCTGTCTTAAACTCACTTTGGGGGCTCTTTTATATCCTGTTCTGGACTGCAGAGCAGAGACTCACCTCACTCATTCTGTGCAATGAATTGACTTTTGTCAACCTTTGCAAACAATGGTTGGAAGAACAAGCATATTGGAGCATCTTTCATATCCTATAATATGGTTGTCAGACCCTGTGGGTTAAAGGTAGTTACTTGCTATGTTTGAAAAATCTTCCCTACGAAAAGGGCTTATCTATATTTTTTGTTTTGGAAGCCCCATAAACACAGAAGAGAAGCATTTATAGTCACAAACAAAGGAATGCCAGAAGCCATTAGATATGAGAAAATACAAAAATAAATAAAATCTTCTCTTAGAGCTTTTAGAGGTAAAAAGTGTATTTCTGTTTTGTGTAAGGAAACTAAAATTTCTCTTTAGCCTGACAATATTTTGATGTTTTAAACTTGCTTGTAATTTCTACCTGTGTTTTGAATTCACCTATGCCTGGCTATCCCTTACCAGATAACAACCCTCTCTAAAACCTTACTGGTGCCTCATAAATTCTGGCTCCTGCTGACCAAATAACAATTCTCTCTAAATTTCAGTGGCAACTTATAAATTCTAATGTCTGGAGCTGAATTTGTTTTCCACCTTGAAATGTTAGCCACGTAGATCCTTATCCTGCTATTTGCCTTTGTATTATGATTGTCAAAATCTTGTTAGCTGTAAGTACCTTAGACACCCACCTCCTTTGTAACTTTTTGTGCTGTAAAAACGTTTTCCTGAAGATCAGGGGGATGATCTCTAGCATGGAGTCTTGTAAGAGACAGTCCTGGCCAGCTTTTGTGTACACAATACAATCTTGATTTAATTTGATTTAAAATTTGAGTTGGTGGTCTTTTGTGGTTTGGTTTAACATTAACCTTTTATTTAATGTCACTGTAAATAAAACCAAAAAACACAACAAAACTCCTGTAAATGAGTCATGTGCATAAAAATAGTCATTCTTTACTGAAAACACAGTATTCATTATAGAAATTATGTAAGCTTAAGATTAATTAGAAGATATCTCAAATATCAAGTGAGTTTAGGAGTTAGAATTTTTTTTTTCTTTCAGAATATAGGTAGTAAAATAGGACAAAAGAGAAAATGTGAAGCATAAATATATTAAGTAATATGCAAAAAAATCACAAATATTTATTACAAAAAAATCATATCTACAGAAATAGTTCAAAAGAAGCAGTCTTTTTGTCAGGAATAAACATTTGGACAGGAATGAAAGTTTTGGTTCTCTTTTTAAGTAGTTTTACTCCTAGTGAATAATCTTTACACTATTTCTGCATTTTTCTGGTTGGAATTAATTATAATTGATATATCTGCAGAAAAGGTACTGAATGCAGAAAAATATTATTGCTCATGTTTAAATCACCTCCATTATTTGATCTTTCCCTTTTTAAACCAAAAATCTTCATAAAACCATCTCTTAATAAATATCTCTATCTCTGTATATTAGCAGCAACTGAGTTATAAAATTTGTTATGATCACTTGTCTCTTCATGTACTTAAAGACTATTAATTTGCTTCTTAGCACTTAGGTATAATACTCTATGATGTTCTCTAGTTATTTATGTCACTCTGCCAAGTTTTATACCAAGCTCTTAGTATGTGCCTTAATTACTCTGTGTAGCAATGTAGGATTTATGTCTTATTTGTGACACTTTGTCCCCAGAACTGTGTCTAAAGGGATATTGTAAAAATGATTATTCAGAAAAAAAATCTATCTAATATTATATTTTATTTTATATTTATTTATATATTTATGTATACATATTTTTATTATTTAGAAACACCCTTTGGTCTGAAACTACAGTGATACTCGTATATTTTAGCTTGAATTGGTTGTGAGAATCAAACTAACAAGACTTTTATGTGTGTTGGTTGGTGATTTCTGCAACCTCAGGAACCTAGTGAATAATAGCAGAAATAAATAAGTAACTCTTTAGTTTGAGGCAGAACCACCAAACTAGATGATGTTTTGCTTCTGCTTTCTATCTTCATTATTAGAAATTACATGAAACACTTTTGGAATTCTCTTCTGTTAGTCCTTCTGAAAAAATCATGAAAGTGAATAATAATGCAGGAAAGATAAATAATTAATTTCAAACAATTCATTTCTTAAAATAAATATGTTTTTTTCAAATCACCAAAAATTCTGAACAGTTAGAAAAGATAAAACCTTTAGAAATATCCTAATGCAATTTCTCTTTTGCTCAGAACAGTAGACTATATCTCCAACTCATTCTTCTCTAGAATTGGACTGTGTGCAAATATAAAAAAAAAAGTGCTAAGATGACCCAAATGGCTTATAAGTTTTAAAATCCTGAAAGGAGCTCAAATCTGCCATTTTTCTACTTTACAAAATACAAAATCTTAAATTTGTATACTTAACAAACATTTGCAGAAGTGTAATTCAAAATGACCTAAAAAAAATGAAAAATATCATTGAAGGACTGACCCACTGAACATGAGGGACTTATAATATTGAATCCCTTATATTAAATGTCTTTTTATCATTGTCAAAAATTTCCATGTTTATATTATCATTATATTAATCAAAATTTTTATGCATTTAATAACAAATATCTAATTTCCTATTTTATTCAGTCTTTTAAAAAATTAGTAGTAATTAATATTAATAATTTAATTCTCATACTTGTTAAAGTATGAAACGTATACTTTAAAAGCTATGGCTATAGCAATTGAAAAATCCAGCCTAATTTCCTTTTAAGATTGGGAGCCATCTCATCACAAAGGCATGAAAAGTTAACTTTTGCTTCATTATAAATTACTGTGATTTGTAAACTTGCTTGAAATGCCTGCCAGTGCCTTGAACTCACCCATGTCTGGTTTTCCCTGATGAGATAACAACCCTCCCTGAAACTTTAGTGATGACTCATAAATTCTGGCTTTCTCTGACCAAATAAAAACTCACTCTGAAACTTTAGTGGTGTATCATAAATTCTGATGTTGTGATCTAAATTTACTCCCTAAGAGCTAAACCATTTAGACCATTAACCTACTATGTGTCTTTGTATTATGCTTGTGAAAATCCTGTTATTCGTGTAAGTTCTCAAGTCACCCCCCTTTTGTAATTTTTGTGCTATAAAACTACAGTCCTAGAGAAGTGGAGTGCTGTCTCTTTTCCCATGGGTTTCAGGAGAGACTTATGCTCAAATGCGGCACCCCCAAAAGACCACTAGAGACCAGTATCGATGTAAGCACCAAAGAGGTGTTTATTGCAATCTAGCTCAGTCCTCCACACTCACAGAAACTGGTAGCTTAGAGTCCCTGAGCCCGGGGTTTGCAGCAGTTTTATAACTTTTTGGGTAGGGTAGGTACCCAAATACATCATATCATCTCTTAGCAAATCATCACAAACCTTGGGAAAATCATAAAGAACTCTAAAACAAGATTAGAACATTCTCTGGAGGGAACAAGTTGATTGGTTGATTGGTTAGTACAAGATGGGGATTCAGTTGAATAGATTGGCTTAGGCCATGAGGGGAGTATATGCTGAACTATATGGTTTCCCAAAAGGTTATCAACCACCATAAACTACTGGAAGTGTCATTTGGAATCCCAGGAATTTTCCCTGTCTCATGCTGATTGGTGGCTGCTAGGGGGTTGCTATGGATCCCCACCTAGCCTGACTGAGTCAGGGACACCAAGCACAGCAGATCTCTCCTGTTATTTGTAGATAAACAGCTCAGCAGTGTGGGTATGAGCCTAAGAGTGCTCTGTGTTTCTGTCCAAGGACAAGAGTCATGCCCCCTTCCTTGGACAGTCTTTGCTCTGAGGTAGAGGCTGATTTCTCACCTTGTACCTTATTTTTTTAATGTATTTTTTTAGATGTAGCTGGACACAATACCTTTATTTCACTTATTTATTTTTATGTGGTACTGAGGATTGAACCCAGGGTCTTGCACATGGGAGGTGAGCACTCTACTGCTGAGTCACAATCCCAGCCCCTTATGTGTTGTTTTTGTTGGACATTTTTACTTTAGGGGTTTTCTTCCCAGTTCAAAGTTCAATCTGTAACCTAAAAATAACAGAGATCAAAAAATAAATAAAATTTGATAATTATTGTCATTATTTTATATTAATTCCTTAATAATATACAAGCATATATAATCCATAAACTGAAATGATTTATATGTAAGTTTAAATGAAAATGTTCTGTTGGTTGGGTTAGTTCCCACTTATGGGAAAACAACCTTGCCTTAAAATAATAGCAGCCTGAGACTGAGACTCTGGGGTACATTTCTCAGTTAAAAAAAAAATACAGCACTCAACGACCTGAGATTCTAGCCCTTATTCATGCCTGGATTGGATAATATTCCCTGTCCTCAAAAAAGGGCTCACTTCTCTCAGATTCAATGTTCATGATCTGAAGCCACTTCCAATCAAAAGCATTTTGTGGGAACTGTCTAATCATGTGTCATCAGGGAGGAGGAGGTTGGGCTTTCACTTCTTATCTCCTGAGTCCTCCATTTTTGCCATCTGTAGTCTCACACTTTAGAGTCACAGGTTGTTCTGCTGTGCAGGAACTAAGGATCCCAAGTAGCCCTACTCCTGAGAACCAGGAAATGGTGAGTGTGCATTGGCCTAGCAAGGGAGGCTTGGGGAGAAAGACTATTGGAACCACAAGACTGGCTGTGTTGAAAACAGGAGCTAGCACATTGGGACTCTGGGCAGTCTCTGGAGTCTGCAGGCTTAACTCCTCCACTTGGCCACTATGTCCTCAGTCCTACTGGCCAATCAGGTGGGGAACATGTCAGTGGCAGAGACTCTTTGCTGTCTTCCTTATGCTCAAAGGGCATCCTCAGAATCTGAATAAAATACTATGTGGCAGGTGTGTTCCTACAGCCCAGTGTCTTACCAGATGCTGGAGATTGACAGGTGGAATAATTATCAAAATCAAATCTCCAAGGTCCATTTTCCTACAGGAAAGGAGCTGTCATTTTTGGGTACCTAAATTCCT
Organism: Marmota flaviventris; assembly: GCF_047511675.1. NCBI lineage: Eukaryota > Metazoa > Chordata > Mammalia > Rodentia > Sciuridae > Marmota > Marmota flaviventris. The sequence continues at coordinate 687,744 of NW_027288344.1, forward strand.
TTTTAGCTAGCTAACTTTCATTTTGACATTCTTTTATTTTTACTTTCTTCATTATTATTATTTTGTTAAAGTTAGGTGAACTCAGGGATACTGTACTACTTAGCCATATCCTTGGTAGTAGAGCCAGATTTACAGATATGTAGTTAGGTAAATTTGGTCTAATATCCACTAAAATCAAGAATAAACACCATATTGAGGATGGAGTCCAGGATAAGGGGAATTAAAAATATCCCCAAGGTCCTGAGCCCATCCCAAGGAAATTTTAATGAAGCAGCTCACAGCAAACATGGAGATGCTAATCCAAAAGCCCTTTCTGCCCAGATTACTCCTTCAGCCCACCTGTCCTCCACACTTTGCATCTTCCCACCTACATTCCAACACTGCAAGAAAACAGAACAAATGGCAGCAATGTGACAGGAATGCAGGATAGCTGAAGGAAGACCTTAGCTATAAAAAAGCTAAAACGACCTTAGTTTAAAAAAAATCCCTTTCATGGATTCTACCTCTTTGGTCCCCTTTTTCTTCTGGGGAGAAGTCTTTTCTACTGTCCTTTAATAAAGCTTCTACTTTCCACTAAACTTGCCTTGGCGCACTTCTCTGGTGTTATACCTCAGCATTGGGGAAGCAAGGACTCTTCACCAGTAAACAGCCCTAACAGGTTTAAATTTATTTTGAGAAATGTCCTAGCTAAGTTGTTGAGATCATTTTTGTTATGCTTTGATTTATCTAGAATTTGCTATTGCAATAAAGCATACTGTTTTATGTACATATATATTCATATGGGGATCTTATTTATATTGTGATTCTTTATTATTGTAATATTATATTTTCACAATATTATATTTTCACAATAAAAATATATGAATAGTAGGCCATGATAAGTTCTTTTATTGCTCTTATAATTGAAAAGGTTTTTGGCTAAAGTTACATATATCTTTGTAGATGAATTTTTTAAAAAAAAATATGCTTTGGTTTCTTACTTCATTTAAAGTAAAGCTTGATGTTTTTTTTTATTATTACATTATTGTTGTATTTAATAGTCAGATTTATTTTGACATAACCTTAAAACATAAAATATAATTTGCTCCCCTTCAGTATCCAGTAGTTCCCCTTTCCCTATTCTCCTACTTTCTTTTATCATATATTTATTTATAGTTTTTTTTTTAATTATTGCTTTATACAATACACATAAAAGTAGACTTCACTCTGATATATTCATATTTGTACATAGCAGTTTTGGTGAGATATATTGTCAGTTAATTTTGGGGAATATGATCACCTTTGTAATGATGAATGTTATTATTTACATGGGATGTATAATTCAGTCTTTTATGTGCTTTTTGTGACTTTTATTTTCTCATAAGTTCTATATATTTTGTTTCTAAAAATGTACACATGTGAAATACTACTTGCATAAGGCACCTATGTAAAATTTATACATAGTGTTTTATGCTCTTTTTTAAACTGGATATATTGTGAAATGTGACTGGCACCTGTGACTATTTTTCATACAGATTTTTATTTATCTCTTCCAATATGTATATTGTATTGAGTCATGCCCTTGGGCTTCAAGTGTTTGGATGAGTACCATTGCATACTTACATGTTATCATGATCACATATGCTCTAATTTCAGTAAGTCTCTGTGATGGGGAGTATCATGTATATTCAATAGCAAAATAGTTTCCACAAATAGATATTAATTTAAACTTCTTTTGAGATAATGATTATTAATTTGCTTTAAATGTTCATCAATATTAATTTTTCCCATGATGGGTTTTTATTTTGTATTTCTTAAATTTCTAAAGATTTTGAATATTTTTATAGTTAATAAACATATCTCATGTATAAATTTGAAGTTCAAACTTCTGTCTTTTATATATTTTTGGCTTAAAAGTTGAGAAAAGGATCAAAAATGCAGCTAGAGATTGATTTTTAAAAAAAAAAAGAAAAAGTTTTAAATTATTTTTTAAAATTGACTTTTTTTTACTCATCATTTATTATAGGTTTCTTGTATGATTGTAAGGTTAGGTTATTTAAAGTGGATTATAGAGCTTATCTTTGTTAATTACTACAGGAAAAACTAAATAAGAAATTTCTCTACACTATGGCTGCAGGAAAATGAATAAATTTCTTTAAAATCATATGGTAATAAAATTGTTAAATGACATAATTACTAAACATCCACTCCTTAAAATTTTTTTTTCTGTAATATTTTTGGCAGTGAATCGTGAATTCTATTATCTGGATTTTTGGGATTTAATATAAAATCATATGGAATAAATTTTGGCTGATTCTAGAAATATTCATACATAATTTGTTGTTTACTTAATGACATGTTGTGGAGATAGCAACTAATGAACATATTTATTTTTAGAAATAGTTACTTTTTTGCTTTTCAGGTTCTAATGAGCCTTTTAGATTTATTTCCTTACTGAGTCACTCAGGGCCACTGATTTTTTTTTTTTTTTTTTGTAATCTCCAGGCATTTACTCTTCTACAAAATCTGTCTTGTGAGCTCTGTTTCTGAAGAGCTTCTTAACATGAAAGAAAAAAAAAAAAGTTATGTTGCCCCTGAAATATATTCTCAATGCACTCTCTTCAAAATGGAGAGAAAATAATATTTCCCCAGACTGACATCCCTGTGTCAGGAGCTGACAATACATTGATGGTCTTTGAAGAAATTTCATACAGTTCTGTCTCTGGGTAGTTTTCTGTGGGCTGATGAATTGCCATTTAATATCCAGATACCCATGTTTTTTCATCTGTACTATGGAAATAATTTTAGAGGACACAGATGAATAATGCTCTTCATGAGGCTATGAATACCTGTATGTTCTGTAGTGCACAGCTGACAAAGCCCCTGGAATACACTGCACAGATTTTATTTGGTTAACCATTATCTGCCACTCCCATGAATTTTCTTGCAAAAGCTTGTAATAACCTTTTCACTTTAGGCAACCATGTCATCCACATTCCCAATTATATAAGTTTGAATCTTTCTTTTCTGAATTCCACGTTCCGTTTCTCTTATGGTTCAATGTGGTACAAATAACTATGTTTTTTTTTTTCTTTTACACTGTGTTTCTAATAAAAATTTTCTCTGCTCCAAACCTATATTTCCCATGTCCAGCTATGTTTAGAAAATGACATAGATAATTTATTTGATAATTTATAAAGGAGAGTTGAGAATAATTCTTGCTCGTGTTTCCCCTCCTTAGAAACTGAACCAAAACTTTTCTTGGTCCTGAAAAGTGAAGACCATAACCAATCAGATATATAAAAAAATGTTGATTGATTGTATATTCTCTTCTAAGAACTCTCTGTTCAGATCCTTGGCCCATTTCTTGATTGAGTATTATCATCATCATTATCATCATCATCATCATCATCATCATCATCATCATCATAAATATTATTATTATTATTATTATTATTATTATTATTATTATTATTATTATTATTTTAGTTCTTTATGTACCCTAGAGATTGGTGCTCTATCTGATATGTGCAGGGTAAAATATTCCTCCTAAAATGTAGGCTCTGTCTTCACCTCACAGATTATTTCTTTTGCTGAGAATAAACTTTTTAGTTTGATTCTATCCCATTTATTGATTATTTGTTTTAATTCTTGTGCTTTCAGTGTCTTATTAAAGAAATTGGGGCCTAATCCCACATGATGAAGATTAGAGCCTGTATTTTTTTCCATTGGACACAGAGTATCTGGTTTAATTCCAAGATCTTGATACACTTGGAGTTGAGTTTTGTGCATGGTGAGAGATAGTGGTTTGTTGAAGAGGCTATCTTTTCTCCAGTGCATGTTTTGACACCTTTGTCTAATATATAATAATTATAATTTTGTAAGTTAGTCTCTGTGACCTCTATTCTGTACCATTCATCTGCAGTCTGTTTTTTGTTTTTTTTGTTGTTGTTGTTGTTTTGTTTTGTTTTTTTGTTTTTTGCAAATGCAATGCTGTTTTGTTACCATTGTTCTGTAGTATGGTTTAAGGTCTGGTATAGTGATGCCACCTGCTTCACTCTTTCTGCTAAGGATTACTTTAGCTATTCTTGGTCTCTTATTTTTCCACATAAATTTCATGGTTGCTTTTTCTATTTCTATGAGGAATGCCATTAGGATTTTGATCAGAATTGCAGTAAATATGTACAGTGTTTTGGTAGCATTGTCATTTTGATAATATTAATTCTGCCTATTCATGATTCAGGTAGATCTTTCCATCTTCTAAGGTCTTTTTTTCATTTTTTTTTCTTTAGGGTTCTGCAGTTTTTCTTGTTTAGATCTTTCACCTTTATCATTAAGTTGCTTCCCAAGTATCTTCTTTTTTTGAAGTTATTGTAAATTGGGTAGTTATCTTCATTTCTTTCTCATAAGATTTTTCACTGATATACAGAAATGCCTTTGATTTATGGGTGTTGATTTTATATCTTGCTACTTTGCTAAATTTATTTACTAGTTCTAGAAGTTTTCTTGTGGAGTTTTTTGAGTCTTCTAGGTATATAAACATATCTGCCATTTGAAGGTAAATGGATAGCATTGGAGAAGATAATGCTAAGTGATGTTATCCAATTCCAAAAAAAAAAAAAATGCCAAATATAAGAAGGCTGACTCATAATGGGGTAGGGAGGGGGAGCATGAGAGAAATAGATGGATTCTCAATAAAGAAGAGGAGTGGGAGGAAAACAATGGGGGCAGGGGATTAGCAAGAATGGTGGAATGTGATAGAGACCATCATCAAAAGTACATGCACAAAGACACAAATTTGTATCATCATACTTTATATACAATGAGAGATATGAAAAATTGTGTTCTATACATGAAATAAGAATTGTAATGCTTCTGTTGTCATTTCTTTAAAAAAATCGATAGAAATATGAAAAAACTGTTCATAAATTATATACATTAAATATTATATATATATGCATATATGCATATATGCATATATATATAAATCTAGGGAAAGGCAAGTCTCTTTCCTGAATTTTTAAAAATCAATTAATTTATTAATTTATTCTAACTTGCTAATAGAGCAGAATGCATTTCACTCTGTAGCACACAAATGGAACACAAGATTTTATTTCTCTTGTTGTTCAGAAAGTATAGTTACAAAACCCATGTAACTCTACATTGTGTACAACAAGATTTTCATCTCATTCCACCATCTTACCTACCTCTATAACATCTCCCATCACCTCCCTCCCCTTCGTCTTATACAAAGTTTCTTCATTTCTTCCATGCTACATCCCACTTCCCTCATTGTGGATCACCATCCTCTTAGCAGAGAAAACATTATTGTCTTTGGTTTAGGAGGATTGGATTACTTGCCTTAACATGATATTCTCCAACTCCATGCATTTACTTCCCAATTCCATAATTTTATTCTCTTTTAATGCTCAGTAATATTCCACTGTGTAAATAGACCATATTTTTTATCCATTCATCTAGGGAAGAGCATATAGATTGGTTCTATAGTTTACGTATTGCGAATTGTTTTGCTATGAACATTGATGTGGATATGCCTCTGTATTATGCTGTTTTTAGCTCTTGTTGGTCTAAACTGAGGAGTGGGATAGTTGGGTAAATTTTGGTTTCTTTCCAAGTTTTCTAAGGAATTTCCTTATTCTTTTCCAGAGTGGTGTCACCAATTTAGAGTCCTACCAAGAGTGTAACAGTGGGCCTTTTTCCTCATATCCTCACTGACATATATTTTTGCTTGTATTTTTAATAATTGCAATTCTGATTGGAATAAAATTACATTTGGAGTAGTTTTGATTTGCAATTCTTTAATTGCTAGAGATGTTGAACATTTTTTATTGATTGATTGATTGTTTATATTCTAAGAAGTGTGTCTCTTCAGTTCCTTAGCCCATTTCATTTAAGGATTGGGAAATTTGTTTTCTGTTATTAAGTTTTTTAACTTTTTTATATATCCTGGAAATTAGGTTTCTATTTGATGTGCATGTGGTAAAAATTTGCTCCTATTCTCTGGTATCACTTTTTGCCTCACTGAGTGTTTCCTTTGCTGAGATGAATCTTTTCAGTTTGAATTCATCTCATCTAGTGACTCTTGTTTCTATTTCTTGTGCTTTAGTACTATTCTTAAAGAAGCAAAATTTCAAATCCCCTACTTGGGATTACAGGTGTAAGACATTATGATAGCAACACAATTCATCTTCATTTCAAGCCTGTCGCGACCCCTCGCCGGCAAGGGAAAACACGACACAGGATTCTTCTTTCAGCAGTTTATTCAGGCCTTGATTCAAGTATCATCTTCTAGCGACCCCCCGCCGAGCGCCCAAGCACAGCCTAATAAAGCCTCCCGCATACCAATCCCAAGCTGCCACGTAGATCTTTCTCATAGGGTGGTAAGGGATTGCGCGCCAATTCTCCATAAAAGGAGTTGTTTATCACAGGCCACAGTGGAAGCCGGCGCCATCTTCTAATGACGGCCACTGTCTATAGGAACGGCTCACCACACAAGCCCACTTTCTTAAGGGGCTTTCATCCTAGGAAGAAAAAGAAAATGTTATAGACAGGCCACGACATAAAATAAGGAATATACCATTAATCAATTTAAATAATATACTCAAAACTTTGGATCTGTGGAAATATATATATATATATATATATATATATATATATATATAAATTATTATTATTATTATTATTATTATTATTATTACACACACACACACACACACACACACACACCATACACTTTCTGGTTAAATCTCCTTGCCTTCACTCAGTGCAGTTTCTCTCTAGTTTTTTATAGGTCAGGAGAAATATTGGTAAAAAAAAAATAAATGTATCTTTCACCTGTAGCACAAAAGAAGTGATCATGTTCTTCATCTTCCTGAACTCAGGACAAGCATAACTCTCAAATATGGTTCTGTGAACTGAGATTTTCTGGAGTCTTGACATAGTTTTGAGGGTGCTGTTCCAAAAATACATATACTTTATTAGTAATATTTTAAATACACAATGGTAATTTTCACATAGTGGAAATTATGGGTTATACTATAAAATTCAATTTTTACTATTTTTATATGAATTCTAAAAAATAACTATCTTTCCACCTCATATAATTTTAATGTTCAATCTGTTTCCATACATGAGAAGTTAACTGAAATTTTACAAGATTTTCACTGTATGATTTCCATCAATAAATAATATATTTACATATATAATCTTCAAATTCAAAAGGCCTCATATGCAAGTTTAAATGCAAATGCTTTTCTGGGTTGGCTGGATTTTACTTCTCCAAGGATACCTTGCCTTAAATTCACTGCAGCCTGAGGATCTGGATTTCAATTCCCAGAGCCCTAAAAGAAAAATAAATAAATAAATAAATAAATGTACAAACAAGACCCTACAATTCGACATCATTTATTTCTGGATTTGAGGTTATCTCCTGACTCTCAAAAAACTCACTAGGTTCAGATTGAGCATATGAAGACATAAGTTGTGTCTAATCAGGACCCCTTATATAAGCATTGTCCAATCTGCACATATTCAGTAAAGAGAGGCAAGTTGTGACCATCTGGTGTGAAGTCTGCCAGAGTGGGTATCCATTTCTAGGCTTCCTCACTTATGTTCAGTGAACCTGATTTTTTCTCCTGTATACGTACTTTGTGATTTATAGAGAGGACATGTGGTTCCTAAAAATTCAGTAAATGATGAGTGTGCAGTGAAATCCTGAGACTGGATGGTGAGTCTGGTTGAAACTGGCTGCACTAACTATGGTGGGAACTGGCTATGGTTGGCTAGAATCCCTGGTGTAATCTTTAGTTTCTGCAGTCCTGTGTCTTCTCCTGAGAAAGGTCAGCCATGAATTTCCACTGGCCAGTCAACTGGACCATATATTAACAGTAGACACTCGAAGTCCTATAGTATCCTATAGAATATCTTCAGACCCTACCTTAAATTCTATGTGAGAACATTTGTGGCAATATTTCCGAATCTTCTCAGATTGTGTTGTGGATTCTGAAGTGAGGAGATCATCCCAATCACAACTCCATGTATTTTTTTCCTCCAGGAGTGGGGTGAGATACTCTATAGGTATCTCAGTTTTTCTTTCTTCCTGAATTCATTCTCCTTCTTTTTGGAGATTGTGGTATTGTGGATTGAGCCAGAGGTACTGTACCACTTAGCTACATACCTGGTACTTTTTTTTTATCTTCAAACAGTTGCTGAGTGTGATTTTAAATTTATGCTCCAGTATTTTGAGTTGTATTTATAAATAAAATTTTAGCTTCCTGTTCAATGACAACTTCCCCCTTTCCCAGTATTATCAGTTACATTTTTTGCAGTATTATCAGTTACTTTACCCATATTATATTTCAAATGAACATGGTATTTTCAATTGTTATACCAAAAACTGGATGAGATTTTAAAGTATTTTTTTTCTCTCTGGGTGCAATGATACATGCATATTAATTCCAGAGACTCAAGTGGTGAAGTCAGTAAGATTGCAATTTCCAGGTAAACATCAGGAACTTAGGTAGACTAATTAGACAATTAGAAAAATCTGTCTCAAAATTTGAAAACATGGCTGGGTATGTAGCCCAGAATTAACATGCTGCTGTTTGAAATCCCCAGTACCATAGAAAAATATCAAAAGCAAAATTTTTTTGTTGTTGTTTATGAGCATTTTACATGATTGAAAAGTAAAGAAGAATCACTTGATCTTGGAAAAATCATGTGTTTCTATTCTTCCTTTGTGTCTCCAAAGGCAGACAACCTGTCAGAGTGTCTTTATGCTCAGATTTCCTTTTGTGGAATGTATATGAGAGAATTCTCATTCCCTACTCTGGTATTTTCCTGGAACTGTGCTTCAGAACTATGTAATATGAGGATCCCACAGCTGGCACATCTAATGCCTCTCATAAGTCCAGACCAGTACTTGGGGCTTTTCTTGTTCAAGAGCAATATAAATATAGAGAGCTTAGTTTCTCAAATAAATAACTGAGAGAACTCTCAACTTCCATTTTTTAAATGTCTTCACTAATTTTATAGTCTAGCACAGTGTTTCTTTCTTCCATATTCATATAATTGAAGTACTACTTACTATTCCACTGTTTGAGAGTAGCCATTCTAACAGCTGTGCTCATACAGAAGATCTTATAGTTGGATGGTGCACTAAAATTCTGATGCAAGCTTTTTAGATTCCAGGGTGACTTATGGTCACTGGAAAAAAAAATTGATGTGCACCTATTATAGAAATAAAGAGGGACCTGTGATTGTAACCATTTTTCTTCACTAATATTCGAGATTTTAGCCCATTACAATGTTTTCACACCAAAGTGAGAACACTCCTTTTTGATCTAGGTAGATTTGCACCTGCACAGTTACCAGTGCTTTCAATGTTTGAGGTTTCAGATGTAGTCCATTGAATGGAAAAAGTTAATATCGGGACAAATTACTTACAGAAAGAATTGGTTAGGTCTGGTGTTATTAGTAAAGTGAGCTGGGTGAGAGAGATGAGGAAGTGCTAAACTGCCACTTTGGCTTTCAGTGGTGGTCTGTATTTCCCTGTTAATTTTTTTGTACTGTCTAGATAAAAGTTCAACTGTCAGCAACAGCTATTTGCATTTTTAGAGAATGTTGGCAAATCCCTCTAAGGAATTAAGGGATTACCTTAAGATTTAACATCTCTTCCACTCTGGCCTAATGGAATAAAGCCCATAGATCTTGCATGGCCATAGAAAACCACTTATTTTTCCCCCCTGGAGTAAATACTCATGTATATCTTATTCCTTCCTCTGTGTGTACAGATAAATTAGCATTTAAACTACAGGCAATTTAGAGTTAAATAATATATTTCAAACGCAAATCAATCTTCCTTTATTTATATTAAGACTGAATTTGGGCATTTTGTTCCAGTAATTTTGCGTATTGCTCAAATCAGAAAAATCTTCAAGTACATTCTACTTATCTCCTCTTGGTCGATATTTTTTTTTCAGTTTTCCAATTTATGTGCCTCTAATTCCTTTACAGTTTTTAGAAGGACTCAATACAGGAGTATATATTTATTTGGTGTATCCATAAATGGAGGTAGGCTTATATTCTGTTTTTATTTATTTTTATTTTATTTTTTTAAAATTATCTCTCTTTATATCTGCTCTTTGGTGGATGCTTGTGTATAATTCCAGTGTCACACACATTCTGCACATAAGTCACTTTTGTAATCTATGCCTTTTATTCTAACATCTACCTTGAAGTTGGATTGTAGCATTTATTAACAGTAAACATTTTATTGATATGTTTTGATTTATATACTTATAATAATTAACAATAAAAAGATATTTGCATACATATGAATTGCCCTATGTAGTTTTCTGTATTGTGATTTTTTTATCTTAAAATTACTACACTGTTGTAATATTATAACATGCATTAGTGTCAGGTAATGATCACTAGTACATTTTTTCTTACATGTGAGAGAGTACTTGTCTAATTTTATATACATTCATCTTTCCAGGAAAATTTTAGAAGTTTTTGTTTTGATTTCTTCTTTAACAAAAAGCAAAGAATGGTAAAATTATGACCAGTTATTATTAAAGTGTACCTTGGGAAAAATGATCATTTTTATAATAGTTCTATCCTTTGTAAATATGTTGAATATTTGAGTCTTTAATGTTCTTTTCTGTATTTTTATTTTCTCAATTACTGCATATTCCTTTCGTAAACATACTTGCATATGAAATGCAACATTCATGTGACATCAGCATAAAACATACATGGTATTTTATAGTATTTGTGAAACTGGATATAATACATCAACAAAAATTATAGCTCCTAGAATTTACATTTTACAAAATTTAATAATTATTTCTTCCTCTTTAGCCATGCCCCTTGGTTTCAACTCTGGAAGAATGTGAATGTATTCTTATGAACAGTTGCTGTAATTCTAGTCTCTGTTTCCTCTGTGGGTGTATCATATACATATGATTACAAAACAGTTTCTACAAATGGATAATAAAAGCTTAAATTTTTGTTTTCTTTTTTGTGAATGCATTTATTCCACATATTCATCAATACTATTTAATTCATCTATATGATGTGATTTTATTCAATGTTACCTAATTTCTAAAGATTTTGAGTTTAATATGATTATTGAAAATTTAGATATATCCTTTTTAAAGTAACTCTTCAAGAATTTTTTTGTTTTTCTTATGCATTCTGTTGTATTTCTTCTTATAAGTGTTTGCTTATATGTGAGGAAATTAGGGTTTATTTTTAACTTGTCAGTTTTGCAGCTTTTAATGTAATCATTTGATGAATAGGTTTTTTTGTATTAATATTTTGTAATTCATAAGTTTAAGTCTATTATATTGTATAATTTTGAAAACAAAAAAAAAAACTATTTTTTTTGTGATATTAGGGATTCAACCAAAGTGTCTTAATGCTGAGCATATTCTCAGCTCTGTTTTAAATTTTATTTCCAGATGGGGTTTGCTCAATTTCTTCAGTTGGCCTTAAATTTGGAACTTCATGCCTTAGACTCCAGAATAGTAGATATTTCAGGTGTGCACCACCATATGAACCCTACCTTTTGTATGTAAACTTTTGAGCTTTGTACTTTCTTTTATATTTCAGTATTATTTATTAATAACTTATATTCAGCTTTTAATTTGTCAAAATATGTTATGTTTTATGAGTGAAGGGATTAAATAGCATTTTATTATCGCACTCTTTTCCCAATATCCTGGCATGTTTTAAGAGTTTTGTTGTTGGTATTTTCTGTAGTTCCACCATTTATTTTATTATGAGGTTTACCCTGATTGATTTTACTTCATAACATCAATCATGTGGCATCATGGTATTTTGGTCAGCAGTAGACTTTATGTACAACCATGGATCTAGCAAATATCTTAGCCATGTACTCATCTATACCATCTAGATTCTGTCATTGCACTCAGAGTATTGGAAAATTGCAGAAGATTTTTGGATAAATTTTCCAGAGTGTATTTCCATAAAGTGAGAAATCATTATATATGTCTGTATTTGCAATTATATACTATATAATTGATATAAGTTTTATTCATTGAATTTTCAAATTTGCTAGTGCTTTTTTAATTGTATCTGCTTTAAAAAAAATTTGTACTGAAGATTGAACCCAGGGGTGCTTAACAATAAAGCCACATCCTCAGTCCTTTTTTTATATTTTATTTAGAGACAGGGTATTACTGAGTTGCTAAGTGCCTCACTAAGTTGCTCCATACAATATATATAAGACAATATTATATATAATATTGTCTTAGAATTTATGATCCTTTTTTCTTATCCTCCTCAGTCACTGGAACTGCAGTTGTCCATCACTAGACTGGGCTCATTTGCTTTTTAAAAGCACCAACATTGATACTGGTAACTCTGTGTTATGTTTTTACTGAATTTTACTTATTATTGGGATGTATGATTTGATAATAATTCTAGTCATTTTATGGCTTAATAATATTTTGTGTATGTTTTATTTTCACCTCAGGTATAGATGAATTCCAATTTTTCCAGCTGTATACAGGTCTAAGTGAAACATAATAACTTGTATGGATATTGTTAAAGAAATAGAACCACAATTTTACCCAGTTTTTTGACTGCACTGTATATGCCCAAAGGACATAAAATCAGCATACTACATTGACACAGCCACATTAATATTTATAGCAGCACAATTCACAATAGCTAAGCTATAAAACCAACCATTCAATGATGAATGGGTCCATTCAATGATGACAGGATAAAAAATGTTGCTTATGTTGCTTATGTACACAATAAACTATGAATCGGCCATAAAGAAGAATGACTATGACATTTGCCAGGAAATGGATGAATCTGGAGATTTTATGCTAAGTAAAACAAACCATTTCTTTAAAACCAAATATTGAAAGTTATTGCTGATATGTGAAATCTAAATCTTATAAAGTGGGGAAGGGTAAGAAAAGAAGATCAGTGGATTGCACAATGGTAAACAAAAATAAATAAGTAAATAAGTAAATAAATAAATAAATAAAAGGGACAAGGATAGAAATATAGAAATATAAAATGTATATATAATATAAAATGTATATATCTGTAAGTGAATACCATCATAGCCACCAACAAGAACAGGATTTTAATTAGGATAAGATATATCCCATGCTTGCATAATACCATAAAAATCAATTTACTATCAGGTAGAACTAGAAAGAACCAATAAAATAATAAAAAAACAAATTATATTTGTTTGAAGAGCTATATGTATATTCTATTATAAATATCATACAATATACACATCGATCAAAGTTATATAATTTTGTATGTTAAAAAATGTTAAAATTCAAACAGGATTGTTGTTGCTATTTTTTATATTAATAACATACATAAAAACCATAAAATGTTTGAACTTAAATAAACTATTAAATATTTCCATTAAGTGGTCTGCCTACCTTGTTGCATTTCAAAATTTCTCTTATACCATTGATATTGGAATTACTAGAGATCTCACTACACATTCAGAATAGCCAGCTCTATCAGAGAAATAACAAATAAGATTCTACACATTAGTAAATTTCTGATTAGTGGTTGTACAATTAAAATTTGAGGATTCCCTTTCTTAATTACCATGATTTTCTCATCTAAAAAAATTTGTATAATTTAGATCAAGAAATAAAAAATTACAAAATATATATTTTTGTGATAATGCCTGAGTTTTATATTGTGTTTCATAAATGTGGAGTATATATACTTATTTGAACTTAAATCACTTTTTCTGCAGAAGTAGATAATAGTTTAATTGTGTTCCAAAACACTACCTAGATGATAGTCTAACTCTAATTTCAACTGTATTTACATTACAGACTGTGCAAATATTCCTGTGGTCAATGTGTTATTTATTTACCTATTCTTATTTTAGGAACTGTTAACATTTATGGATATAGCCATTGATTTTACTGAAGAGGAGTGGGAATGCCTTCAGCCTGCTCAGAAAAATTTATATAGAGATGTGATGCTAGAGAACTATAGAAACTTGGCTTTCCTGGGTAAGTTTAACTTCCCTTTAAAATTATTAATTACTAATTATTATTTAATTTACTTCTGTTGCAGAGTATCTTCTGGGAACTTCTCTATAAAAATGAGTTTCAGATTTGTGTTTCAAAGAAAAAGGGCATTTTTAGTAGAGATATTTCTCTCTCTCTCTCTCTCTCTCTCTCTCTCTCTCTCTCTATATATATATATATATATATATATATATATATATATATATATACATACATATAAATTTTACTCTTTAATCTGTCTCTTTCTTTGTGTATTGCACATCCTTCACTTTAGATAAGTAGTACCTAGTATAATTTAGTAATGTAAACTATTGTAGACTACACATAGCAGCGGACACAGTTGAGTCATTCAAATGTCAAGGAGAAAACCAAACTAAAAATTGTTGAAAGAGTAGTCACCCAGCAGAAGAAATTTTCAGAAGCTTAGGTTTATTTGTTTTGATTGTAATCATTGAACACATACTGCCCTATATTTATCACATTTTCAAATTCTTTGTTGTTCTCTGTTTTCTTCTTTAGTGATGTACCAGTTTATTCAGATTAACCATCAAAACTTAGCTTTTGTTGTGAGGGCCAGCATGATCTGTTTAAAATCTTCTTGTGAGGAAAGCTTTAAAGGAGCAAACAGAAGAGAGAAACACACACACACAGTGAAAAGGAAAAAAAGAAAAAAAAAAAAAAACTGGCCACCCCTCTTAACAGCTGCACATATAATCCCCCAGAATTACATAGCTTCTGATACCATGACTACATTCTAACCCAGTGTTTCTTTAAACCCATGTGCTAGCTAACCAAGATTAGGTACAATTAATACAAATATAGAGCCCCTTCTCCCTAAGGACATTACCACAGAAACTAGATAGTACACCTGTAGAGTTGTCTTAATATCTTCAGGGAGAAACTGCTGGGCATTACAATTGTGGGACTCAGGGTGCCAGTTACAATCACCCCAACACTTTCCTGTCTATTCCAAGATCAGAATACCTAATACTCCCCTCTTTTTTAAGGCCTTTTTAATAAATAATATTACTTATCTCCTTAATGCTCGTGGGGGCAAAAAATAGGGCAGGCATAGACAACAGCAAGTGCCAACATCAGTAAACATCCACCTATGAATATTTTTGACCCAGATGAAATTGAGTATACATGAAGCTAACCAATCCAACAAGTCCAAAATCCATCATCTTGTTGAACCTTATTAATTATATCTTTAAGGTAATATAAGTCTTTTGAAATAAAATTACTATTATAACTTAAATTTATGATAGTATAGGCGAGTTTCATAGTAGTTTTATAAGCCGGTAGAGCTAGTCCAGGTAAACCCACCAAGGAGAATGTCAAAGTGTTAAAATATGTCTTAGAGAGAAGCTTCACTGAATCATCACAGTTTTTATCAAGAGGAATAGATCTTTTATGAATAAATTGCACAGATGGTGACCTATTAAATACTATGTGGATGGTAAGGACACATTATTCTGCTAAGACAACAATGAATACCATGAGACATTTTTGCAGGTATATAACAATTTTATGCAAGTGAGTCAAGATATTGTAATGGGCTCTAGAAGTCCAGGATCTGACAGGACTGAATTTTCCAGAGCTGGTGTACAAAAACAGAGCAAAATTGTTATTAAGACCAAAGCATTTATGGAGTTTTGTGTGAGTTTAGCAATCAAAGCAGTAACAAAGTTATCTAGAGTACATTCTAACCCCATTTTAGCCAACACCTCTTGAGCTGAGGCTGTTAATGGTTTTATATCTCCCCAAGTAACTAGAATTCAAGTATCTTGGGGTCCTCTTTTAATGTTTCTCCTCTTTTGATGAGAATGATTATTCTCTTGTTTGGATGAACTCTTATCTTCCAGGGTTAAATGAAACTTAGAAATCAGCTTGTGAAGTCCCTGATGTACATTTATAATTGCTATTTTTCAAGCATGAAGCTAGAGTCCAAACAGGATATGTTGGCATAAGTGTAGCAGTCTATGCTTTTCCCCACGTGATCAAAGGCATAGGATCTTGTCATGCTGGGCAGGTGGAACCTCATATATTACATAATTTTATTGGTAATGGCTGTTTGAGAATAACATATCTATTCAATGCAGATGACCAATTTTGAGTATTAACATTATATTGAGCACATTAACTGTAAATAAAACAATATTTAATGCATATTAATAAAAGAGAGGCTAGATCTTTGTTTGTTTCTGTTTTAAAAGGGAAGTATTAGGATATAATTTGCTAACTCAACAAAGCTCATCCAAAAGAATAATGAGAAATTTCATGATTTAAAACTATATCTCATTGATTAAAAATTATGCAAAAGGATGAGATGTAAAGGCATGAGCATTATCCATCTTTAAACAAATAGGGCCTCTAGGAGCAGATCATGCTTGGTAACTTTCCATGCTCT
This sequence comes from Marmota flaviventris, assembly GCF_047511675.1. Classification (NCBI taxonomy): domain Eukaryota; kingdom Metazoa; phylum Chordata; class Mammalia; order Rodentia; family Sciuridae; genus Marmota; species Marmota flaviventris. The sequence goes on from NW_027288344.1 coordinate 704,208, forward strand.
CTGCTGGAACTGACTTGATATTTTCTTTTTTAGATTCAATTCTGTTAGTAATTTTTTCTTTTGTTTTGTGTTTTGCAATAATGCATTAATAATCATAAATATTTTGAAGTGAATAAATCATTATACTTCTACTTTGTATTTTTTATATTTTTTATTTTTTAAATTTTGATTAGTGATTTAATTTCTGGATCATTTTTTTTTATTGTGGCATGCTTGGATTCTTTTCATATATATATATATATATATATATATATATATATATATAGAGAGAGAGAGAGAGAGAGAGAGAGAGAGAGTCTTTGACTATAATATCAACCCTACACAAAACACAGTGTGTGTATGTGTGTGTGTGTGTGTGTGTGTATATATATATATATATATATATATATATATATATATATATATCCCACTTCTCTTTATATATCCTATAGATTTTTAATTTTTACAGTATTTTACAAGTTGCTTAGACTTGTCTTACACTTGGTACTGCTTGATAAGCCTCTCCCATATTTGTAGAATTTCAGATTTGCACACTAGGAATGCCCGTCTCATTTTTTCGTAAAGAATTATTCACATAAACATTGTGCTCATTGATGTTAATATTTTTCAATTTCAGTCTCTAAACTTTTTTTAAAATTGTTATTTAGTGTTCTTTGAGTAATTCATAACTGTCACTATCCTAATGTTAAATTCTTAATGTTTTATTTTTCTTTTTTTTTTTTTTTTTTTTTTGGTAACTTTTATTTATCCATGCTTCTCTTTGTTTATATTTGCTGTACTATTTTTTATTTGTTCATTAAAGGAGCCAACAGTAGATTACATAGTCCATTTTCAGGAAAAAATATAAAGACTTAAATAAATAAAAATAGGCAAGAACAGTGCTGCATCCTTGTAATATTTGCTAATTGGGAGGCCATGCAAAAGTATTTCATGTTTGAGAGAAGTCACAGAAATTTAGAAACAGCATGGCTCAAACAATTTTAAGAAGACTTGTGTTGTAGTTCATGATATAGAATTTTTGGGGTAATCTCAAGCATTACACAAGAAACATTAAAAGTTGGATGACCTAAAGATCCAGAATTGCCAGTACTAAATATGTATTCATGAACAATTAAATCAGAAAATTGAAGAGATACCTCTGCTTTTGTGTTTAGTGCCAATATTTTTCTCAGGATTAAAGCTAAGGACTCAATGTGTGTGCCCTTTAATGTCAAATGTTTAAAAATATGTACTTATATACTATTATTATTTAGTTATAAAATATTTTGTCTCTTAAAGTGTTATAAGAAATATATGCAGGACTTTGAATTCAGTGAACGGTGGCAGGCAGATATTAAGTTGAAGGAGCATTTGATTCACATGTGGAAGTCAGAAATTCAGTGAGCAAAATTTTGCTCACCAGGTACTGTGTTTTGTGTAGGGTTGATATTATAGTAAAAGTCTCCATATTTTTATTTTATTGAGCATACTAGGGTCCAGAGTTTTATTTTACCACATAGTGAGTGTATTATATTCTTCATAAATACTAGTAGAAGGAATACAATACCTTGTAAGAACAAAATTGATAATTATATGAAATAATGATTTTGTTAATTCATTCTATTTAGTCATTTTACCTTGAATATATAGTATAAAATACCATGATATATTTATAAATAAACAAAGTTGTATTTGTCAGTAAAGGAAATTCTCATCACATGAATGTAAAAATATAAAAACAATTTATTATACTTGACTGTCATGTGTTGAATTCATCCAAATATTATGGCCATAGGCTATGAAAGGTTTTTATTGTCTTTTAAAATGTTTTTATGAAAAATTTTATAGACATATATGTGTATATTTCTTAGTAAAATTTTTGTTCATATTTCTTTTTAAGAGTCCATTGCCTCTTTATCCTTGTTGAATATTTATGGTATTATCACTCAAATCTACTAGTTATTTTCATGTCTCTATGTCATGGTAGACAAAAAGCATTTTTGGACACTCTTTGAAAAAAACATAAATGTTTATATATGTTTTACATTTCTCTTATTCTACTGATAGTGAAGGTAGCTGGTAGATATTTCCCAAATACACAATACTATCTTATGAAGGACAAAAGGCTGTTAATGATACTTTTCTACACTTTATTATATTACTTTTCTTAATGATGTACTCCTCTTGGATACTGTGGTCTCTACAAGAATTTGGATATTATTCTCAAGGTAATTCTTTCTTTCCTTTTTTTTTTGAACTAATATATTTTTTTGGATTTATGGTGACTTTGGACTTACTAATCTGCTACACTCCTGATGTACTTATTTTACCTTAATTTCATGTTATGTATGCAAAATATATTTATCCCTGACAAATAGGTATTGTTTTTTATTTATTTTTGTTTATTTCAGCCATGACTCCTAATCATATCCAAGAATATTCACCAGAAAAGGGCCCAAAACATATATTTCATGAAGTGATAAGTGCAAAATATAGAAGTTGTGATCTTGACTATTTCCCACTAAAGAAAATATGGAAAACTACAAGTGAGAGTGAATACCAGAAATCATATAAAAACTCAGGCCTTGTCCATCACCATATAATTTATACTGGAGAGAAGCACTACAAATATAAAGAATGTTGCAAAACTTTTAGTAAAAAGAAAAGTCTTATTTACCACAGAGGAACTCACAATGGAGAGAAGCCCTACAAAAGTAAAGATTGTGGCAAAGCTTTCAGTCAAAAATCAGACCTTATTTACCACAGAAGAACTCACACTGGAGAGAAGCCCTACAAATGTACAGAATGTGGCCAAGCTTTTGGTGAAAAATCACACCTTATTTGCCACATCAGAACTCACACTGGAGAGAAGCCCTACAAATGTAAAGAATGTGGCAAAGCTTTTGGTCGAAAATCACACCTTATTTACCATAGCAGAACTCACACTGGAGAGAAGCCCTACAAATGTAAAGATTGTGGCAAAGCTTTTGGTCAAAAATCAGTCCTTATTTGCCACAGAAGAACTCACACTGGAGAGAAGCCCTACAAATGTACAGAATGTGACAAAACGTTTGGTCAAAAATCAGACCTTATTTACCACAGAAGAACTCACACTGGAGAGAAGCACTACAAATGTACAGAATGTGGCAAAGCATTCAGTCAAAAATCATACCTTACTTGCCACATCAGAACTCACACTGGAGAGAAGCCTTACAAATGTAAAGAATGTGACAAAGCTTTCAGTTTAAAATCACTCCTAATTTGCCACAGAAGACCTCACACTGGAGAGAAGCCCTACAAATGTAAAGAATGTGGCAAAGCTTTTGGTCAAAAATCACACCTTATTCGCCACAGCAGAACTCACACTGGAGAGAAGCCCTACAAATGTAAAGATTGTGGCAAAGCTTTTGGTCAAAAATCACACCTTATTTACCACAGCAGAACTCACACTGGAGAGAAGCCCTACAAATGTAAAGAATGTGGCAAAGCTTTTGGTCAAAAATCACACCTTATTCGCCACAGCAGAACTCACACTGGAGAGAAGCCCTACAAATGTAAAGATTGTGGCAAAGCTTTTGGTCAAAAATCAGACCTTATTTACCACAGCAGAACTCACACTGGAGAGAAGCCCTACAAATGTAAAGATTGTGGCAAAGCTTTTTCTCAAAAATCATACCTTATTCACCACAGCAGAACTCACACTGGAGAGAAGCCCTACAAATGTAAAGAATGTGGCAAAGCTTTTGGTCAAAAATCGTACCTTATTTGCCACATCAGAACTCACACTGGAGAGAAGCCCTACAAATGTAAAGATTGTGGCAAAGCTTTTGGTCAAAAATCACACCTTATTTACCACAGCAGAACTCACACTGGAGAGAAGCCCTACAAATGTAAAGAATGTGGCAAAGCTTTTGGTCAAAAATCGTACCTTATTTGCCACATCAGAACTCACACTGGAGAGAAGCCCTACAAATGTAAAGATTGTGGCAAAGCTTTTGGTCAAAAATCACACCTTATTTACCACAGCAGAACTCACACTGGAGAGAAGCCCTACAAATGTAAAGATTGTGGCAAAGCTTTTTCTAAAAAATCATACCTTATTCACCACATCAGAACTCACACTGGAGAGAAGCCCTAGAAATGTAAAGATTCTTGCAAAGCTTTTGGTCAAAAATCACACCTTATTTACCACAGAAGAATTCACACTGGAGAGAAGCCCTACAAATATAAAGAATGTGGCAAAGCTTTTGGTCAAAAAATAGACCTTATTCACCACAGGAGAACTCACTGGAGAAAAGCCCTACAAATGTAAAAAATGTCGCAAAGCTTTTACTCAAAATATAGGCTTTATTTGCCACATCAGAACTCACACTAGAGAGAAGCCTTACAAATGTAAAGAATGTGGCAAAGCGTTCAGTCAAAAATCACACCTTATTTGCCACAACAGAACTCACAATGGAGAGAAACCTCACAAATGCAAGTATGTGACAGTTTTTACTCAAATTTTACCACTTATTTGCCACAGAAGAATTTACACTGGAGAGAAGCCTTACAAATATAAGGAATGTTGCAAAGCTTTTAGCAATAAAACAGGCCTTATTCACCACAACAGAACTCATACTGGAGAATAGCCCTACAAATGTGAATAATGTGGAAAAGCTTTTAATAAAAAATAAAACTTTATTCACCACAGCAGAAGACATGCTGGTGAATGTGAAATGTGAATAAAGTGATAATACTTTTAAAGAAAGACTAAACCTTGGGGCTGGGGTTGTGGTTCAGTGGTAGAGTGCTAGCCTCGCATGTGTGAGATCCTGGGTTTTATCCTCAGCACCACATAAAAATAAATAAGTAAAATAAAGGCATTGTGTCCAACTACAACTAAAAAATAAACATTAAAAAAAGAACGACTAAATATTATTAACTATCGCGACCCCTTGCCCGCAAGGAAGACGCAACTCAGGAATCTTCTTTCAGCAGTTTATTTAGGTCCTTGATATTTCTTCTTCTCTTCTCGGATGCCCCTCCCAGCCTTAATAAAGCATCTCAAGCCCCAATGCAAAGCTGCCACGTGGAGCTTTCTCATAGGGTGATAAGGGATTACGTGCCAACTCTCCAAAAAAGGAGTTGTTTATCACAGGCCACAGTAGAAGCCGGCACCATCTTCTAATGGCGGCCACGGTCTATAGGAATGGCTCACCACAATTAACAGAATTTATACAGAAAAGAACCCCTACAAATTGAAATAATGCAACAAATCTTTTAATAAGAAATCAATTCTTTTCACCACTAGGCTACTTATTCTGGAAAGAAGACATCTAAATGTAGAGAATGTAGAAAAATTTTAAATTATATATCATATATTACTAGACATCAGAGAAAACACACTGGAGAGAAGCTCTACAAATGAGAACATTGTATCATTACTCTAAGAAAGTGACAACATTTAATCCTCACCATAATAACCATAGTGTAGAGAAAGTTTTGAAATGTGAAAATTGATAATGTGACAATGCCTCCAAAATTTATTCACCAATACTCAGCACTTGTGGATACATACTGGTTAGAGAAAATACAAATGGAAAAAAAAATGTAGCTACATGTTCTTAAACACTGCTTATTTTTGGAGAATTCATTTTGCCCAGAAACTCTAAAAAGTTAAATAACATTTCCAAAATGTATTTAAATTTTAAATTCTTTGAACATCTAAAAACTCATGCTAGTAGTGAACATTGAACAGATTTTGTCCAAAATGTATGCCTTATATAACAATGAAACATTTATAATAAATGTGAGAGTATAGTAAAGTTATTATCTCTATATTACACCTTGATGTATATGAGGATCAGTAAAATACAGAACTCATTTAAGTTTAGAAAACAAGTAGTTGTCTTTAACTTTTGCTTAAATATATTAAGCATTATCAAGTTATTTTGTAGGAATATCAGTCATAAATATCAAATGAATAGAGAAGAAACCTCATCTTTGAAAGAATATAATTGTTTTTATAAATTAAAAATTACTATTTTCACTTTTGAATACTGATAAAAGAATTATATGAAATCTATTTTTGATGTTTAACACTGAAGTGTAATATTTTAAACTATAATTTGTTTTGTATTTCAGTTTAAGTTTAGGTATTTTTATACACTGAGCCACATTCCTAAACCCTCTCTCCACTTTTTTAAAGTTTGAGACTGTCTTGCTAAGTTGCTTGAAACCACACTAGGTTGCTGAGGCTGAATTTAAACTTATGAAATTACTCAGCTTCCCAGTTTGCTTGGATTACAAGCATAGACCATCATGTCAGGTTCACAGTGCATTTTTAACCTATATTTACCTTATGTATGCAATATGTCTTTATAACTGAATATTTGTTTATATGTTAACACTCATGTATTGCATCCTGTTGTTAAATGACAGACATCATAGTGTTCCACTTGACTAAATGTTCTATGTAACTGTAAAACATACTTGTGAGTGAATAATACTCTAGCATCTGTTAAATACTTTTACACATTTTAATCAAACTTAATGTGGAATACAATTTGCATAAGTCAGATCATTTTTTTTCTGTTTGTATTTATGGTGAAATTAAGAGTTTTAAGAAGGATATAGATATAGGAAAATAAGCCCCAGGTTTTCATATTTTGATTTATAAATTTTAAAATTTTAACTTTTTTAACATTTTAACATTTCCTAGTGATTTTAATAGATTGAATTTCCACAAACTTAAGGGTAGCTCTTACAGGAGAGAAGAGCTTTATCTTTCTTGTGTGCATAATGGCCTTCTAGACTTCATCCTCATTGGAGACATTTCATTTTTCTGTGAATGAGGTCAATGATCAGTGTTTTCATGTACATTAGTAAATTCTGATATCTTTATTATTCTATAGGTAGTGTTATTTTAGGGCAGAAATTGGAGAAATGAATGTGGAGTCAAGGTTGAGTGAGGCCTTATACTTATGACAAAATAATCAATGAGCTATGTTTTATAGTCTCATTTTCTGAGGATCAAGTAGTAACAGGTAAACTGAGAAGGTTGTATGTAAAGATTAAGTTTCTTATCATAAAATGTTGGCTTTTCAGGTACAATAGGGTAAAAGCTTATTATACACAGAATCCATACAAAAATCATATTGAACATCATTCACAATTTTATTAACCATGATTACATATAATTCGTGAATACCTTAGTTTACAGCAACATATGCCTAAGAACAAGGTCTAGGGACATTTTACACTCTCCAATATAGACATATTTATACAAATTTAATTATACATGAAACTACACTAAATGAGAAGAAAAATCAATTGGATCAACACACAACAATATATAAATAAAAACTTGTAAAGACTTAAGCAAGTGACCAATAGTGGATGAAGTGTGGTTTCCAAATGCTAGGGGAAAAATGGACATATAACCAGTTAAAGGTAATTGAAGAATGATAAGTTACCCACTTTGAACTACAACAGCATTTGAAAGAAGAAGAGTCACAAAGTAAGCAAAGATTATTCACCTCCATTTGTATGCTTTGTAATATTTTCCAAAAATTTTCTGCATATTTTATTGCAGTCAAATTGAGAAACAATCCAGAAAGTTAAAAAAGACAAGTATTGCCCCTCTGGTTTTAAAATCAAGAAAAGGAATAGAGAGAGATTTATTGAGCTAGAAAAATTTACTAGTTAGAGTGAAAAAAAAAGAACTGAGATTACCAGAATCTAAGTATAATGTATTTCATCCATCCCTGGCTGCACAGGGCATTTTTGCTTAACAAAGTATTTGTTCACGTACGTACGCTTAAACAACATTGCTGTTTTTAGTCAGTCTTTTTCATTAATAACAATGATGTACCTTTCAACAGTTTCCAGCCACAAAAATACACAATTTCAGAAATCTTCTGTTTCATCCTCCATATATTCTGCCACAATATTCATCAGGGCAAGTTAATATAAACCTTTTGGCAGTCCCATCAAGGCATTCACTTCTATTAATAGAAAAGTATGATACATGGAACAAGATAATTTTACTTAGTAAAAATATTTTTTTCATGAAAAATAGATCCCAACAACTTTGTCTTGGGATTAAATTAGAAAAATATGAGGTAATTATATTGTATATTATGACATTAGGCTATGAGCCTTAAAATATAAAAGAATATTAATGTTTATTTTTAAAAATAGTTTTTATATTTCAAATATTCAAATTCCACAGCAATCAATGATACAAAAACATGAGAAAAAAACTGCAGTTTGATGTCTCATCATGACATTTCAATACCTGCTGTAGATTGCCTGTGGCTTCCACTTTTAATTTAAACAAATAATAATTTTTCCATACAATTTGTGTGAGGTGGAGGACAAAATCTCCTGCATTGCTTTCCTGGGCAAGCCATCATACTTAAAACAACTGAACCCCAAATCAAAATATGTTTACTCTACATTCTAATTATATCAGTTCTTAACTCATCTAGCATAAAACAAATCCACTTTCTTCTGGTTGTATATCTTGAGCTCAAATAGATGGAACCTGGGAGCTAAAAGAAGTATGACATAAATAATGAGGTCTCTTTTTTGCATAAGGCAAATTGCACTTTTTGTATTTGATTTTTCTGCCTGTGAAGATCTACATTTATCTTCCTACAATGGTATTATGAGTGATGGTGACTTGTGTGATTACAAGAGGCTTTAAATGCAGCTAAATGTGTTTGAGTCCTTTCACTGGTAAAATACTATAATTTGTACTCTAATAGGAGACTCAAAATGGTGCTAGACAAACCTATTTTTTTAAGAGAGACTGAGAGAGTGGGAGAGAATTATTTAATATTTTATTTTTTAGTTTTCAGTGGGCACAACATCATCGTTTGTGTGTGGTGCTGAGGATCGAACCCGGGCTGCACGCATGCCAGGAGAGCGTGCTACTGCTTGAGCCACATCCCTAGCCCCAAACCTATTTTTTAATCTGCCTCTTTATTCATGGTTTTCTAGTGGTTTTGATCTAGTCAGGTCAGACCATTTCTGATTAATGGGTGTCATCAAAATATAAATTCCCTCTATAATCATTAGCAATGAGACAATTCTTCCCATTAAAAATAAAAAAAAAACATTCTCATATAGTCTTTGCTATATTCTAAAGAACCACTCTTGCTTTTGCTTTACTAAACAAAATCAATTCCACAATTACAGGAGGCTTAAAATGCAGCTACATGTGTTTGAGTCTTTTCACTGGTAAAAAATACCATTATTTGTACTCTAATAGGAGACTAAAAATGGTGCTAGAAAAACGTATTTTTTTTTTAATCTGCCTCTTTAGTCATGGTTTTCTAATGGTTTTGATCTAGTCAGTTCAGACCATTTCTGATTAATGGGTGTTATCAAGATGTAAATTCCCTCTATAATCATTACTAATGAGGCAATTCTTCCCATTAAAAATAAAAACATTCTCTTAGAGTCTTTGCTATATTCTAAGGAACCACTTTTGCTTTTGCTTTACTAAACAAAATAAATTCCACATATTTGAGTCCTAAAATAAGTGGCAATACATTAACCTAAGCACCATGAGGAATATAAGAAATACAAGATATCACCTTTAAAAGATAAAAACAAATAAGAATCACAAATGCTAAGCCATTAACATCTAAACTATACCAGAGCTTTTAAAATGTAATCTTAGATGTTCTACTCACTCTCATAGTAAGATGCCTTAGACTCAAAGATATTTAATCACTCACTACAGGTCACTCAGTGAATGCATAACAGTTGTTATTCTAAAGCTTTTACAGAATTTTTTGATAATACATTGCAAAGTATCACATCTTTTCTTTAGAAATAAGACACAGAGGTTGTTTTAGTCTGTTTTATAATGTTAAAGAAAAATACCAGAAACAGGCCAATGTATAAAAAGAGATATAAATGCATAAAAATATTTTCTGAGAGCCTGGGGTTGTGGCTCAGTGGTAAAGTGCTCACCTGTCACATTCAAGAAGCTGGGTCCAATTCTCAGCACCACATAAAAATGAATAAATAAATAAAATAAAGGTAGTGTGTCCAACTACAACTTGTAAATAAATAAAAATATTTTTGAGTACATAGTTCTGAAGATTTAAGTACACTCTACCAGAATTTTCTCAGCTCCTGTGACAGCTCCTTCACCTGCATTACACATGAGGTGGCATTATGGTGAGGGCTCATTTGAGAGGTAGAGAGAACATAATGAGACAGGAAGTCAGAGAAATTTAGAAAAAAGACTTGCTCTTTTATAACAACCGGCTTTAATAAGAACTATATTGTGCCTCATGAAAGTTACATTAACCCTCTCCAAAAACATCTACCCCAATGGTCTAACCACAATTTACTAGATCTCACTTCTTAAACATTCCACTATTTTCCAACTCTCTCCCTTTGAAACTAAGTTCCAAACACATGAGCTTTTAGGGGACATACACAAATTATAATGAAAGTAATATGAGAGAGACAATGGTAAAAATGAGACATAGAATGCCATTTCTTAGTAGTTATAAAGATTCTAGATACTACAATAAATGCTTTACAGTATAGAAATTATTTTAGGTTGATTTTTTTTATTTTAAAGACAATAGGGAATTTAATTAAATTACTTTTTGAAGAATGAATGAATCTGAATGTGACAAGACTAATGGGCTAGTTATATTAAAATAAGGGAAAAGTCTGTGCAAAAACTCAATGAATGTTTAGTAAACCATGCCTAGGTATAAAAACAGAATGCTGGGCTTTCTGATTATGCTATATCAAGCCAAAAGTTTACTGGCTAAAATCTGGCGGCCCTCAAAACCAGTGCAAATATTCATATAAAAGATGCAGTGGACATCAGTCTCAGAGCTTCCTACTTAAAATATCTGCTTCTAAAGACTACATGATTCATAGTAATTCTCAGGAGTATTATATTTCTTTCTATTTAAATTTTTAGCTTTCTATATAGTTACCGCACCATCTTATGGCCAGATCAATATTTTCTTGAACTTCTTCATATATTAATCTATACACTATCTCAGATGTGTTTGTTTCTAGAATGTCAGGGATCCCTTCTAGTGAATTCTGAGATGTGTGAGAGGTTGAACAAGCATAGAAATATGCTTATGAAAAATAAGCCATGTTGTAGGTGGGAAGTAAAAGGAGAAAAGGAGCAAAAGTCCTCATCTAAACTTGTATGTGCTGATACTACACAAGGTTATTCCAATGATGTCTGGTTTGAGGTAGGGAAGCAACTTTTCTTATACATTATGACACAAAGTTCATCAAATATGGTTGTTACAGACTTTTGGAGAACACCTAAATTTTTCTTAGTAATTTCTACATTGAAAAACTACTGTTACCTTTAAACAAAACTATCCATTGCAATAAATCTGAAATAGTTCTTTAATATTGCAAAACAGAAAATTGATGGCATTATTCACTGAATGTTAATATTTTCCAATAACACCTCACACCACAATTTATGTACCTTATATAGATTAACACCTATAGGGATTCTTAACACAATGGATAGATAATTAAAGAGTGAAATGAGACTCAGAAACAACTAATTATAGTAAAAATTATTATTACCTTATTTCAAATACTAGTTCGCCCATTTGCTTTTGTTTTCCCAAAAGTTAATTTTTTTAACCTTTGGTATGATATTTCACTTTGTTTAAATAACATAATAAATAGTACTGTTTTTTCATATGTACTCTCTGATGCATCTCAAATATATTTGCATACCCCAAGACCTTAGCAGATTTCTATACACATTATTCACTAGAGAAGCAGTAGTTACTTCTGAAATCTATATTGCTCTTTTCAAATGAGGTCTTGCATTTAAAAAAAAAAAAAATGTCTGAAATAACGATAATGAACTTATTTCTAATTAGCATATAGTAAGTGCCTGATAAATATTTGTGAAAAAGAATGAAGAAATAATAAGAGCATTTATATAATCTGTACAATATGGTATGTGGTATTTCATGATATTTGCTACAACTTATTGAATATTATAACAATCTTACTATGTAAGTAAGATATGGGTATAATGAACTAATAATAAATAAAAATTTCATGCTGCATTGTTAGTAATTCACCAAACATTATTTTTCAAAAACAGACACTCTGATGTGTGTTTTTTGTCCACTATTATATTATGAATGAATGAAGCTCAGTTCATGAATAATTCAAACTACATACTTGCTTAGGGTGCCTGTCATTCATTGTTAAAAAAAAAAAAAAAACCTTTAGCTATATAAAACTTTAATACTGTATATACCATTGTGATATAATGGAATTTTGATAAAATGTACATTAATAATGCTGAAGTCTTTCATTGAGTCTTATATCAGTTAATGAAATAAACTTACTATGTGTGATTTCCTCAATTCTAAGTGTCTTTTGTTTTAAGAAACTGTATGTACAATGCAAATTAAAGGTAACATACCAATATCAAGAGCAGAAGCACCACAGGAAAGATGAAAACAAAGAATTGGGAGATTCCACCATTATAGATGTAATTTTCTCAACATCTTTTCAATGTACCTAACCCACTATTGATACCAAAATTAATGAGCAAACTCTTCTCATGCTGATTGTGCATGATGCTATTATATAAAATGAAAACAAGCAAATGTGTCAGAGATGCATTTTAAAACATTAGTTGAAAATACAATTGATTGATCAGTATCTCACTGTGTTTTACCCCAGCAGAAACCTTCTCAGTGTGCAAGATAAATGGGTAAAAATAAAAAAAAAATCAAGTAAAATTTATGTTAAAGAATAACAACTATTTTTATGAGGAAAATGTTAATTTCTTTTTGAAACAACATGTCAATAAACTGTGCCCTATCACTTAAAGGAAAGCAACAATTCTGGTAAATTTCTTCATTTTATTCTTTGAATATGCCAAGTATTCTATAGCAAACTTCCACATATATTGTTTAATTTCACAGGTGTAAATTATATCTGGTTTTCTCGAAATTACTACTTATTTAATATAAATTTGTTGAGAAATTATTTCTGCATGTGCTGATAGTGAAATATAGTGAGGAATGGAAGTCATTTAAAGCTCTATAAATTGACATCCCAGAATGGTGGGAGGAAACTGTATATAATCATGAGAAACATATTGAGTACTATGAATTTGTTTCAGATATTTATTTCCCTTAGTATCCACTTTTCACATAAACAAGTGCTTTTAAAAGAAGCTATTAAATATCATAGAAAAGGCCATGAGAGAAATCAGAAGAAGAAATTTAAAAGAGAAACAATCAAATCATAAACATCTGGTTGAAACAAGAACTGGCCAAATGTTGGATCTTAGCTTTTGACTTTCCTAAATTTTCTCCTATCTTTTTTTTTTTTTTTGATTATGACTAAGAGGAAGGTCCTTCTATTAAAACAGAACAATTTATAGCAATTTGTTTTTTTCTAAAACACGGATAAAATTGACTTGCTAACTCAGGATAGAATCTAATGAGTAAATCTTGTTATGGTAAGAAAAAAAAGTATAGCTACTCAATATGAATATTTGCCTTTTCAAAAAAATATGGTCAAAACCAATTTGGTAAGATAGTATTGAATATTTTATATCAAAGAAAAGGCAAAAATATTTAAAATAATTTTGATTATTAGAGGCATGTAAAAAAAAAGTAGTGTCCAGGCCTGATGTGGTGGTACATACCTGTAATCCCAAATATCATAGAGGCTGAGGCAGAAGGATCACAACTTCAAGACCAGCCTTGGTAACTAAGTGAGACAAGGTCTCAAAATAAAATATCAAATAATTTTGTATATATATATATATATATATATATATATATATATATATATATATGAGTGATAAAGCACCCCAAGTTCAATCCGCAGTGCCATATAAAACAGTAGTTTCCAAAATTTACACCCAAATCAGCAGCCTACACTCTATCTGCAACTATGTAAAGTTTTAAAAGGAAACTAAATTTAGCCATACCTACTACTAGTTGTTTGATTATATTGATCATAATTTTGAAATATAAATAGAAGACCCTACACAATGTTTTAGGTGTTCCCATTATTTTTTCTAATTGCAATGAGAGAGGGAGGAAAACCAATTTAACTTATGGGGCCACTTCTTTTTCTTCAGGCCTAATTAATCAAATATTAAAAGGATTTAGCGTTTAACTGATTATCATTTACGGTATGTGTTCTGTGATTTCTTGCTTCATTTACATTGGACACTTTATTATTTCTGAGTATCAGCATCTGTACAGGCCACCACACCCCACTCTATTTTTTAATAGTTACAAGTCCCTGTGTTTATGCTTCCTCATTTAGTTATTGTCTTTAAAAAATAATAATGTGTTGCATTCTATGTCTACAGAAAATTTATGAAGGTTAAAAACCCGTAAGCATTTCACAAATTTGACTTTAAGATACTTTTCAACACAAAACAAACACCAGAAGTAAGAATGATTTCTTTCTCGAATTTATTAGCCTTTCTGACATCTAATATCAGGACATGAATGCTGCTCATGGAGGGATATTCTTACCATCAGAAACAATCAATACTACTTTCTTCTTTCCCATTAAATTTTACAAAAAGTGCACATTTTACTGTGTTTCATATATAGAACTTGGCTTTCCATTATTTGTGTTTAGTGCATTTTTACTTTCTTTTTTCATCACTTTGTTTTTCCTGTATTTTCTAATATTCATTTTTTTATGGTGAGAAAAATAGACCACTAGAATCTTCTAACGTTTGCTACATTCAATCACTTGACTACTCACTAGCTAATATTTCTATTAAACCATCATTTTAAAGGTAGGACTGAGGTATGCTAAAAAAACTATTTTCAAGGTCTACTGCAGAATAAGCATAACTTTCTTGAGCTCTGAAGTTAGAGCCACTGTTTCTGTCCACAAACTCTGCTCTCTTTTTAAAAAAAATTTCTTCTACATTGAGTAACTCTCTTTGAAATGAGGTATGGAAAATAGCTTTTTAGATTTTTATTATTTATGAAAATCTATTTTTATTTATCATTGATGGACAATCTGCTTCATTTTAGAATACCAGATTGAATACTATTTTTCCTTTAACTCTTGAGGTTATTCTGTATTTATCATCTATAATCCATCATTAAGGATAAATTCTTGGGTTATATTCTTGCTTTATTGAAGCTGACCATGGTTTTTCATTTCAGGATATTTTCTTTGTTTTATGCATAGCTACTTGAGAAAATCTGGAGATATATTTAGCATATTTAAAATTTATTTTCTTGATTATTGCACTCAATCAAAATGGAATATTTCCAGACCTAATTTTCTTTTCAGTATATACATGTAGGAAAATGGATAAAATACAGAAAATAATATATCTGTTTTTCAGACCAAAAACAGGCACAGCAGGTGAATGAAACCATAAGCAATAAGTGCAGACTGGTTAGGCGAACTATAACTTTATTTTAAAAATGGATCTTAATAAGCACAGTTTGATAAAATGCTGTTAAAACTTATGGGTAAAGGGAAGTAAAAATAATCAAAGTATACCACTGTAAGAAATAATTGAGGTCTGGCACCTGAGAACAGACTGTGGGGGAAACTTCATGTTATGATAGGAAAGAATCCCCCACTTTCCCTTCACCCTGTCACCCACGTAACCTCACCAGAAACCACCAAGATGCCCAGAATAAAATGTTTCAAGTTCAATAGTCACAATCTTTCCAAATACAAAAAACAGTTACAATTCAACTGAACAAAGAAGCTAATATGCAAAGTTAAGGGGATCTGAGACATCATATAAAAAGTTAGGTTAAAGATAATTCTGTTTTTTTTTTTTTTTTTTTTGTGTGTGTGTGTGTTTTGTTTGTTCCAAGGGTATGGCTAGTCCTTGGTCACCTGAACTCAGAAAAGAAACTGTTATTTTGATGAAGTGTTAGTGGGTGACCCACATTAAAATCAGACAAATATTAAAAAAAATTTAAAAAGCCTATTAATCTGCTTGAATCAAATGTATGAAATATGATATGTCAAGAGGTTTGAAATGTTTTGAACAACTAATAATAAAAAAATAAAAATAAATAAATAAATAAAAAAGCCTAATTACCAAAAAAAAAAAAAAAAGTTGCTACTTTCTCCCTCTACATTTTACTTTTTAAAGTATCTTTTTATAAAAAAAAATTCATTTTAGTTTTAGGAGGACACAATATCTTTATTTTTTTTTTTAACATGGTGCTGAGAATCAAACCCTGTGTGTCATGCGTACTAGGCAAGCACGCTACTACTTGAGCCATATCCCCAGCCCTAAAGTATCTTTTTTTCAGTTTTGATTTTTATTTTTTGTCTCTGAAAAGTAGACAGTAAACAGCTTCTGGAAAAATTTACAACCAACTGCATGAGGGTCTGGGAAGCTGAGAGGCTGAAGTAGGGCTGGGAGGAGCAGACTGGAAGTCTGACTAAGGAGCAGACTTCCCTTATTCACTGGAGGCCAATTATAACTAAAAAGAGACAGAAATCAATAAGTGTTTGTAAACCAGGGAATGACACAGATTATCAAGTTAGTGTCAGTTATAAAAAATTTATATAATCATGAAAATAGAGAAATCATGAACAGGATTAGAAAATAATAGATGTAAATTATATTTTTGGAAGTTTATTGGTGAGACACAAAAATAAAGATTTTAAATGGAAGGCGGAGAGATATGCAAGTCATAGTACTTCACAAACCTTACTTCAGTTACAAAAGTATAATCAATTGATAACTTCTACTTATTTTACTCTCTATCTTCCTTGGCATTTCACCTGAGGTCACACTTGTAGAATGTGACCAATAACTAAGCAAATAAGTAACCAAGAAGATAGTCACTGAAGTTACACTCTTTCTCAGAAAACCCCAATCAATTTCAGAGCAAAGGTGTGATACAACACCTATTCATTTCCTTCTTTGGGAAAAGGTCCCTTTTGTGAATCAGAAGAAGAAATTGGCCAACCTCTATGAAAATATTACTAGAAATAAATATGAGTTATCTTCATTTAGAAGTAAAGTGAAATAAAATAACACCATTGTACAGTATCTTTCAGGATTACCCTTGAAAAAAAAAAAAAAACTCTTTCTAAAGAGCATGAGGGATTCCACCTCTTGGGTCCCCTTCTTCCTCCGGGAGAAGTCTTTTCTGCTGTCCTTTAATAAACTTCTAATTTCTACTCTGAAAAAAAAAAGAGCATGATACTTGGCAGCACACTTCATCCTTAATTTCACGTGGAAAAAGCAGTTACCTCAGGTAAGAAGGTACATAAGAAGGTACATAAAATAATAAGAAGAAATCAAGACTTTGTCAAGGGGTTAGAAGGAACTTTGAATAGTATAAAATTTTGGGGGTACAGTAATAAGGATGGATCTCTGAGAGAGACAATGCAGTGTAAATATCATGGGATTTCATTCTATCACATACCAAAGCACATACATCATGGACATTGTACAAGACAACCAAGTTGACAACTGGACTTGGCTAGTTGTTTTTATCCAGCCTCTGATGCTGCACAGGATGAATGAGGACTGAGTAAAATAGTGGTTTCCAGTCACCATATTTTATCTATCAAATGCTTCTTCCAAATATCTAGCCAGCTAGGAGGAGAGATCTATCTCTAGGTTCCTGTTAAAGCATCATTCTTTTCATCATTTTCTCATAATAAATTAACAAGTGGACGTCTTTTAACCCAGAAATAATTTTAACCAGAAAAACCCAAACATTTTTTTTTTAATTTTGCTTTTACAGACAATAAATGCTAAGCAAGTACCACTAATAAAGTGTCAATACATCATGCCTAAAATCGAATCAGATCACACTTAACAAAAATAAAGATATTACTATTGGTCTATGACCATGGTATCCACTGTATTATCATCTAAAAATAGAAACAAAAAGTTGCTGGCCTGGTAGAATTCTGGAACAGGTGATGGTGTTGCTAACACTTCTTAAATTTCACATCATTATATCAGGTTGTGCTACCAAGAGACACAATATATAGATCCAGGAACCAGAGTGTCAAAGTTTAAGAGTCTTAACTCACCATCACTCCTATTAATGCACTTGGAAATCATATTTTCTTACATCATGCCTCTGCATCCTCCACTTTTAGAAATCCTAATTATTTAAGAGGACCCTTTACCAACAGGATGTTTAACAAAATTCTAACTAAAATTTAAACTGCACCTGAGGACTCTAAATTCTATGTACTAAGAAAACAGAAAGCAAGAGGAGAAATTACAATCCTAGGTAGGTCAATTCACTCTCTTCACCAGAAGGACATTGATTCCATGTTGCAATGCTAAGCAAGTACCACTAATAAAGTGCCAAAACATCATGCCTAAAATTGAATCAGACCACACTTAACAAAAAATAAAAATATTACTATTGGTCTATGACCATGGTATCCACTGTATCCAAATATAAAAATAATTTTGGAGATAACATGACACCAAAAAAAAAGAATCACTATTTTTCATATATAGTTGTGCTTGAAAGAGAATAAAAACGTCACCATAAATTGATGATATAATATAAAAAAAGCTTTATAACCAAGTTCTGTTTATTTTTGACAAAACATATTTGAAGAAAAAAATACCAAATCCATGAATCTCCTCAAAATACAATACAGTGAATAGCACTTCTACGCAAATCATATAATTTTTATGATATTATGTAAATTTTCTAGACATAGATGTAGAGGTTAAATACACTAATATTATTTCTCAAGGCACATTTATTTTGAAGCACAGTTCCATAAATCTGCAAATAAAATTAAATTTTACTTATTATACACAGATCAGTACCGCAAAAATGACCAAATACCTGGATATATTTCCTTTGACAGATTTCTCTTTCCTAAACAATAAGGTCAGCTTTAATATAATATATCTCCTACCTTTTCAGTGACACAGAATTCTTAAATTTTAAGCAAACTTCTCTAATAGGCTCAAAATTCACAATATAACTATGGTACTAATACAATTAGTGATGGATGATGTTACAAGAAAAATTCTTAGTTCTTTTAAGAGAGTTTTTTGAAATGAAACTCTATATCAACACATGATCCTTCAAACAAATTATGATAATGCATGCACAGCAATAAATTTGGAATAAAGAAGGTATAGACATTTATTAGCTACAGGACTTTGAAAACACATGCTTTGGACCTAAAAGACAGGGTTTTTTTTTTTTTTTTTTTTTTTTTTTTTTTTTGTAATTGCAGCACTTTTTATAGCTTTGTGAGTAGTTTTAGTTCTGTTTTTGTTTTGTGATCTCACATGCTTCATTTATTCAGATGTATTAATGTAACATATGCTTATATGAGTTATATGCCTCTTTCTAATTATAGATTTTTTTTAAAAAAACTCTTGGTAATCATACAGTTTCTAAATTAGAGAGCAATTACCATGCAAGCTAGAAAATGCACAGTGGCTTAAAGAACTCCTCATTCCAGAGTCTAGCCTTAGAGTTATCACATAGTTGAAGATCAATAAATTTATATGGATCATAAAATTAAGATCTGTTTAAACTTAAAGTAATGAAATAGGAAGCCAGATAGGTGCTTCTTCACAGATGTCAAGCTGTCATTACTGGGAAACCCAAGGAGTCCTAGAGTGCAGTCTGTCTCTCTGATTGATGTAGTTATGTAAAATTCAAGTCCTGGTTTTCTTCCCCACAACTTTGGCTTTCCTTTGTCATCTTGTTCTTTGTGTTTCAGTGACCAGAGAAAGAGATAGGTTTACACTTATTTGTTCATGCTAAAGACAAAAAACAAACAAACAAACAAGCAAAAAAAGAACTTAAAAACAACCGAGTTTGTGAAAAAATCAGAAATTTAAGTACAGTGATCAGGGTAGAATGGGATTCCACTGACCTAAATGTTCCTTTAAGAAAAATTAGATTCAGACATTTCCATTGTGACAGAAATGGGAAAGGGCATATATGTATGTATATAGTCACATATATATACACACATGAAACTAATACATAAAGAACAAATGAACACAAATATTCCTCCTCTAAACTTGGAAATTATATTCCTGTTTATTTTTAATCAGGAATGGGAAATTACTAGTACATTCATTTGATTTTCAAAAATATTTAGTGTGCTTCCAAACCCTTTTATCATGATTCTCTTATTTGTAATTTCCTAACTGAAAGAGTACAGGATCAGGAAATTTTTAATATTTTGAGTTAAATTGGATCCAAAGACTTTATGACAAATATAATTAGTTTATGGCATTGTGATATTGCCCTTTATGAAATGAAGTTTTGAACATAAAATATCATTTCATTCTTAAAATTTAAAAATTATAATTACTCAAATTATAAAATTCACATCAATAGTAGTTCTATTTTATTTTTTAATATTACAAAAGCACATTTATAAATAAAAAATGCTAAATTACAGATGGAGATATGGCTCAGTGGTGGAGCACTTGCCTAGCATATGTAAGGTCCTGGTTTTTATCCTCAGCACCACATGAAAATAAAATAAAATAAAATTTATAAAATATTAAATTAAAACTCATGTCTTCTTTTATAATATGTATACAAATAAGTAATTTTTTAAAATCTATAGATGACATTCCATATGTAAGTTGTATCACTAGAACTCATTAAACTTAGAACAAATGGAAAACTAAAATTAATCATTATTACCTATTAAAAATGACTCATTTTAGGAGGATATAAAATTAAAGAAGCAAACATTGTTAGAAGAAAATATCCTCAATGTACCATACAGAACACAGTCCTCTGGATTGAGTAAAATTATTGGAGTTGAAGTCTCTCTCCTGCATCTACAAGAAACCTCACTAGTATGCTAAAATTTCCTCCTTCCACAGCCTGTCCATGACCCAACTGCACACTACTTCTGAATCTAAGAATGCAGAGGCACTTATCCAGATGGATGAGGCAAAGGATGATGTTTTGCAGGTAATAGCCTAAAGAGTTGCACGTTTTAAGGAAAGACATCTTTAAGTTCTGTCTCTGCAGGCCTATAATATTATTGTCTAGAGAAATATGACAAAAATCTCCCTGGAAAACACAGAACTGTGGCTTTCCCAGTGTAACATGTAAGCTGTCTCTTAATTTTACTTCTTCTTTGGTGGATAACAGCAATTCTGGGAGAGCTGGTCTCCAAATTTTTTTCTGGACATATTTGGAAAGGCATATCAATTGGAATCATGTCCAAACAAAATTGCTATTACTCTGATCATAAGATCAAATTAGTCCAGTCAAATTAAACAATTTGCAATGCCTCCAATTTGGGGTGAGGGATTTCTGGCACCTCCCATGGTTACACCATGGCTCTGAGGGTCCTCTCTCTATCATGTGTTATAGGATCCTCTTCCCTAGCTTTTTCTCACATGAAGCACCTGGTTTCTGGGTAGTGTTGTTTCTTTATGCCACCATTTCTGAAATGGATTTTTTGTGATTCAGGCTCTGTGTAAAATATTTAAATTAATAATTAATTAATGATTAATACTTAATTAATTAAAATTAATAATTAATTAATGAAATTAATCTGAAATTTCAGAAGAAGAAGAAGAAGAAGAAGAAGAAGAAGAAGAAGAAGAACTGAAGGCTACACGCTGAGGAGATCACAGGAAGATTAAACATGGAGCTGAGTCAGAGCCCATGCTGAAAGGCAACCCTAAGGAACCTGTGATGAGCCATCATATTCACTAACAGAGGTAGAGGGGAGGCCTGCCCTTTCTCTGAGACAAACCATGTAATATTAGCTTAGTAGTGTCTGTACTATATATAAAGTTATATAAAGCATAAAAAATAAAATGGAGACTTGTGATGTAGAATCAAAAGAAAGTATAATCATTTCAAGCAGGTCACTGAAATTCCAGTGTTGGATTAAGAAGATACTGCTTTATCACAACCATTGTCAATGTGTGAAGAGTTAATACAAGTATCATAAAAATGAAAAAAAAAAGTATTTTGAGAGAGATTTGGAAACTTGAATTAAATGATAATAAAATCAATTAAAACCTGTAAGGCCTATTCCACATGGTTGAATTTGGAGTAGTTTGAAAGCTGCAGAAAAAACATTTATAAGAAATGACAAATCATGAGACTTTCAAAGCCATGTGCAAAAGAAATATAAAATAGGAGAATTAAAAGAAAGTGCAATCATTTTAAGCAGGTCACTGATATTCCAGGTGTTGAAATCAGAAGATACTGCTTTATCACAACCATTGTCAATATGTAAAGGGATAATAAAAGTATCATAAAAACTAAAAAAGTGTATTTCAGAGAGATTTGGAAACTTGAGCTAAATGGTAATAAAATAAAACTGTAACCTGTACAGGTAATATTCCACATGGTTGATTTTGTAGTAGTTTGAAAGATGCATTAAAAAATGTAAGAAATGCCAAAGCATAAGACCTCCAAAGCCATGTGCAAGAGAAATATAAAATAGGATAAGGGCATAAATAGTTGAAGAAGCATATGTGTGATAAGGCAAGGCTCATTTGGGGAGGAGGAAGCCCTGGGCTTCATGTGCCTTGGAAAAGTTTATCCTCTAGGCCAGCCCCCATCCTGGCCCAGCCAATACTCTGCCTTTGCTGGATTGGGTTATTCCCTATTTCCTTGCGTGGCATTGTCCATTGATAACCAAGTTACCACCTGGAATTCTCTCCTCTATGTACACTTATTCCCTGGGAGTATTGTGGGGTGAGTTGTGGCAGAGGGGTTGGCTTGTGTCCCCTCAGCTTTGTGGAGTCTTCTTTTGTTGGAGCCACAAAGATCTCTTTGGAGAGCTACAGAAGTACAGACACACACCCTGGTTTTCCTGTGGACTTGATGCACAACATTGAGCAGGTGAATCCAATCATTTTGTCTAAGTTTCCCTGATTTTTAATATAAAAGTGATTGCATCTCTAATTGTGAGCAGTAGAGTCAATCACCCTGACTTTAGCTCCAGTCAGTGAAACAAAAATATCTGGTGATTACTCTCAAGCATTGGATTTATTAAGCTTGCAGGGAGGTTCCTAGATGTTATGACTAGTATAATATAAATGTTAATGAACCAAGGTCCTGAGTACATATCATACATTTGTGTTCTGGCTTTTATATATTTATAGAGGCTTGAATAGTTTCTTTTTCCTTTGGTACTTGGGATTGAACTCAGGGGCACATAACCACTGAGTCATATCCCCAGTCCTACTTTGTATTTTTATTTATAGACAGTGTCTCACTGAGTTGCTTAGCACCTCAATTTTGCTGAGGTTGGCTTTGAACTCACAATCTTTCTGCCTTAGGCTCTGAATCTGCTGGGATGGCAGACATGTGCCACCTCACTTAGCTTGAATAGATCTTGAATTTCTCTCCTTAGATCTTTAATTTCTCTCCTATTTATTTATCTTTAAGATGGGGATAATGCCACTTGCTTCCCAAGATTATAGGGAGAATTAAATGAAGTCATAGACAGTTAGCACTTAGTGCCTAGTGAGTGCTCCATAGGCCAGGGGGATGACAGTCCTTTGTATTTTTGCTTTGTGGGCACCCAGCTTTAGGTCTTTGGGCAAAGCCTTGAAAAACTTAGAAAAACCCTGTTTAAAAAAAATACAAAAATAGGACTGGTGATGGGGATATTGCTCAATGGTGAAGCTTGCTGTATTTCAATCACTGGTACCAAAAATGACATTTAATTTAGGACATTGTAATTATTTTATTAGTATGTTCAATTGTGACCTATACATATATGGGCATAACATCATTGACCAGTCTCATTTCTCAGTGCCTGAATCATCTCTCTTATCGTCTCTTTCATCAGTCTAAACTCAAGTATTCTTTCTCCATTTTTTTGATATCCACTTCTTTTTTCAACTCCATTTTTCTTTTACCTTTCACATATGAGAGAAAAGACTTGACAATTGACTTTCTGCATCTGATTTATTTCATTTAATTTTATGTTCTCCAGATTCATTCATTTCCCACAAATGATATAATTCCATTCTTGTTTGTGGCTGAGTAGAATGAGTAAACTTGTGAAAATATGTGTAGATGCTATTTTCTGGGAATATCACCTGCCAGCACACAGGACTTTCAGGGTCCAAGCTCAGCCTGCCATTGTGTGAACCAGGGAATGCAGATGGAGGAAGCAAAAGGTCTCATGTGAACCATTTGAGGTCTTCCAATCCATGGTTCTGACTATTTGTACATGCACCAACCAGCCTGGTAACATCCAGAGTGTCCTTTATTGTCTGCATTGATGACTAACCCTTCTCAGTGGTCTGTTTTTCAGTACAGTTTTGTTCTCAAGAGAAGGGAGTCAATGTGAAGGTAAAATCTCCTGATTCTCCAAGTGTCAGTTATAGGATTTGGTTCCTTCCCTCAATTCTTTCCCTTTTGTTCATTCATTAAACTGCCTTTATCTGCTTTACATTAGTCCTCTCCTCATGTGGCACCTTTGTATTTATTCTGCCCTGAGCTCTGGTTGGGGGTAGGGAATCTAGAGTCAGAGCAAACCTGGGCCCACTGGCCATATGAACTTAATTATTTTATTTATTTATTTTTCCTTTTAAAGGATTCATGTTCCCCATGTTGTGAAGTGAGATTGACAGCTAGTAATTGTGACACTTAATGACATCAGGAGCAATTGATGACCATGTATTGGACTATTGTTTTTGAGAATTCTATCCCTGATCTCTTCACTGGCAATAAGAACTCAATGAGTTGAAGCCATGTTTACACCCATGTTGCAGGACAGGAATGCTCAGCTGTGTCAAGTTAACTTGCTTAAGATCACACAGCTAGCAAATGGCAGCTTCGTTGTTGCTGTGGGAACAGAGGAAAAAAATGCACAGATGAGCATGGTAAAGTGTTGGCACATAATGATCAGGTCATAGAGCAGGAAAATGATGTACAGGTGCAATGGAAGGCCTGACTCTAACCAGGATACAGGCAGGGCCAGTGAGGACGTGAGAGCAGAGTTCAGAGTGCAGGGTAGAAGGAGGCTTCACTCCTATCTTAAGGAGGTAGCTCAGAGAGTAACACCACAGGAGGCCTTTGCCTGCCTTGAAGGGATGGGGCCAAGTGGGTGGTTCCCAAATTTGACATGTAGAAATGCAGAATATGAGGATTGAGCTTGGTGGAAAGCCCCAAGCTCCTTGCTTTTGTATGTGCATGTACATAGGCACATACATGGAGGGATGCTCAGAGAGTTGATAACCTGTGTAAAATTCAGGGAAGAGTTCATATTGAAGGAACAATTGAAAAGACAGAATTATCACTTTAAATATATTTTAGTCTGTTTGGACTCCTCTAAGGGAGTACTAGAAACATATACCTTACAACAACAACAAAAAAATCATTTGTGGACTTCTGAAAGCTCAGATGTCCAAGATCAAGTTTCTAACAGGTTTATTGACTATTGAGAACTTGCTTTTTCATAGAAAGCTCTAATTTGAAGGTTTGTCCCCTTGGGTAACTTGGTTGAACTCCTCCCCATTAAGGTGATGGTATTATAAGGTGAGTCTTTGGGGAGGAGTTGAGGTCCTGAGGCTGAATACTTCATCAGTAGAATTAATGTTATAATGAACAGTGCTACAGGCTAGCTAGCTTCTTCCATCACATGATGACACAGCCAGAAGCTTCTACCCATTAGAAATATCCTTTCCAAACATTGAATTGCCTTGTACCTTGATCTTACACACTGTGAAAAATGAGTGTCTGTGGCTTATAAACCACCCAGTCTACCAAAGATTATTATAGCAGCTTGATGAGAGTAAGGAAGTACACCATCTCTGTCCTCACAGGATAAATTGAGAAGTTTCTTTGTAATTTTCTTTTAATAAATGACAATAATCCTATTCCATGACTTAATAACCTGCGGGACCCCACCTTTGTCTGCCTAGGCTCATGATAAACTACCACAACATTAAAATACATACTCACACAGTGTCTAGGACTGGTCATTTTTCCCCAAGTGTGTATAGCTTAGCTTCTGAAACCTGGATCGGAAAGTAACTGTCAAGTAATCTCTGTGTTCTCGGCATTAAACTTTCAAAGAATTCTTCAATGTATATTAATAATCATATCTATGTATTCACCAGGCTGCTCACACTAGATAAGAAGTTGCCGCTGCTCTTGTAAACTCCAGTCTAATGGAGAAAGCATAAAACCCAACTTGTCCCTTTCTATGCTGACACTAAACATTGCATATGAATCCTGTGATCCTTTATTGCCAATTACTGATCAGTAAATGTTACATTACAGCAAGCATTGCTACTTTAGGTAAACATTTTGTTCACACTGGAGAAAAGATCCTGGAAATCATGCAAGCTTAAGAAATTTATTAGTCACAAAATAATATGGTTCATGTTTGTGTTGTCAGACTCTTACCTGTCTGTTGGGCTTGATTTTTGTCCTTTGATTTAATTCTATGTTTTGAACATGTTTTTTGTTAATGTGGCTCAAATATATACCCATGTTAGAATACACTGAAGACTCACCTATATTCCATCCCCACTAATCTTTAAACATTGCCCTTCATGAACAACTGATTTAATTGTTTCTAGTATATAATCTTACTGTTTCTTTTTTGTTTTTTTTGGTAGGAGGTAATAACAATAATATGTTATTATGTAAATTTCTTTCTTACCCAAAAGGGAGTGTTCCTGTATATGCTTTCTGCCCCTTATTTTTCACTCAATGAAACAACCTGGAAAACACTTCACATATGCAAAAATCTTAACTTTCCATGAAATAGATAGACAAAAGTTGGAACTAAAAAAAATGATGGACATTCGGGCTATTTCTGAATTTCATTACTTAACAATATTTCTGTATTGAATAGCTCTGGGAATCTATTTTATATTCTTGCAAATGTACATTCAATGTTCAGTCCTGCAAGAAATATTGCTTTATCAATGGCTATTTTTTATACTTTCAAACAATAAAGCCCAATTCGCTGGAGGGTTGCAACACTTTTCTTTCTCCCAGCATGTATACAAGTTCATGCTTTCTCTAGATGCCCCATATACAGAGGCCACATTTTGGATATTCTGTGCATTATCACAATGTGCTTGTACTTTCTTTTTTTTCTGAGAGAACCATTTCCTATTTCTGTTATTTTTTTTTCTTTTTACATATGATTGATACCATGTCATGGTTACAGAAGAAAATAGCAGTGCCCTACCAAATGCTGAAAACAATAATTTCTTCCCAGTACAAAGATCACCAAGGATACAATGCATTTTGGTATTTTGTGTCTTCCACCAAATTGATCTATGTTATCTAAGTCCTTACACCAATGGGCTGAGAGTTTTAAATATTGTTTATTTATTTTAATGTTCATGTATTAATAGTGATAACATCATTTGTTTTTTAGTTAGAGTTTTATCTATTTATTGAATTTTAGAAAGACCTGAGGACATGAACCCTATAAAAAAGAATTCCTGGAACACCCCCAATATTGAAAATAAATGCCTTAGAAAGTAATACATTGGTACAATTGTTCAGCATACAGTAGTGAATACAAGATCATGTTTGGTCACATTGATGATGGCAGTAGAAGAGAATGAGAATCAAGCATTCAAAAACATGTAGAATACCCACAATGAACAAGGAATCACATGCTCTGATGTGAGAATTGATGGTTGAACTTTGCCAAGCAGGAGCTTCTGGGGCTGAAGGTGATGTCATAGAGAACACTCAGTGGGCAGGTGGTACAAATGGAGAAGCACCCCCTAAAAAACTGTAAAAGTATATTATTAATTTTTATTTGATGTCATCTCCAAAATTATGAGACAAAAACATCTGTAACTATGAACCCCATAATTATCAGCAAACCTAGATGTATTAGGGCCAAGATACCAATGGTAAAGTTCTTGGGCTAGATCTTGTGCTAGAAAAGGAATGTGAAGTTTCAGAAGAAAATTATGGTGTTAGCTGAAATCTCAAAATAAACTTCAGAGGAAAATGTTTCTTTTATTAATAAAATAATATAGTTTGTTGATCTTTTTCATCTTTTTCATATTCCATATTAATAGTATATATCTTAGGAGAAAATGAAGAAGAAGCCTTTGTTTCAAATAGTGTCATCTTCATCAATCTCAGCCTATCCTCTTACCAGGGATATATGTGGATTCACCCAAAACACATTTTTCTCACTTCAGTTATCAAGTCCCTCTAATATCCTCCAGATGCCATTCCAATATTATTACCGAATTATATCTGGATTATGTAATGGTAGTTGTGCTCCCACTGTACATAGGCTTTCTTATAGATTCAGAATTACCATATATCATCAAAAAAGTTCTTGATATAATCTCATCTTGAGGTTTTCTGTGGTAGTGTGTTACTTTGATTGCATCTTTCTCTTCTAGATTAAGCAGTAGGAACATATTGAAAACTCTAATCTAATAAGACACTGAAAATCATGCCCTCTAGTGATTTTTTAAAATTTGTATTTATAATCTTTTATTGAGTTAAAGTGTTACCTTGATGCTAAATCTGATCATCGTGTATGACATATAAGGAGTCACATTACATATATTCTAGAGCTATTGTGTATGAAAGAATAACAAGTATCAAATATGGATGGGTTTCTGAAATAAAAAGTCCTCAGTAGAAATGCTGGCCATTATGTTTTAATTATGCAATTCCTCATATATGTGATTTAATAGATTTAAATCTTTTCTTTTAATAATGGCTACATATGTTTTTGCTTCAAATTGTTTTCATAATGTTAAAATATTATAGCAATATGTGTAGAAAGCTCTTTGGCAGTATTTTAGGCCTGTCTTTGAATCCCCAATGTAGCTATCCTCCTTGCATATATGTTATTATTATGACCAGAAAAAATATCTTAAGTGACCAAAGTCCAGCTATTGAATATCAGTAGAAATATATTATTATTGTCTTCTCCTGAATCATCTGGAATAAAGGATTGTATTTAAAGTCACAGTTCAGATAGACTCAAAGTCATTTCATTGTAATGTTATAAATTAAAGAACAAGAATTTGGCCCAAGCCTAAAAAATGAACTTCCATAAAATCCCAATATTCATCTGCTTGAAGGAAGCAATGTATTTCTTCAGTAAAAAAAACACACATAAAATTGATACAGAAAATTTGATATTAATCTGATAGAAAATTTTCTATATAAGGCATGTTGTGCTTTAAGTCAAGTGTCTGAAATAGTAGGTATTTACTTTAAATTGTTTCAAGCTACATATTATTAAATACCAGGCATCAGGGCTAAGACTGTGGCTCAGTGGTATAGTGTTTGCCTAGCACATGTGAGAAACTGTGTTCAATCCTCAACACCATATAAAAAATAAAATAATAAAATAAAGTGTAAACAAGTTTTGAAAAAAAATAGCAGTCATCAGAAAACCATGTGGATGAGGCTAAATCATTCCATGACTCTTTAGACCTTTTAGATATAAAAGACAGGATGGTAAGAAAAAACAAAATAGTAAAACATTTATGAACATAGGATACCATTTTAAAATCTGAGGTGATGTAGATATTTCGTTAAAACATCAAAGAGTTGGTTTCTGTTTATTTTAATTTTTAACTGGAATCTACTATTTGTACTTGGATATGAGACCCATTATTGTAACTCAACATGTGTATATAGTGTGTAATTATCAGATCAGGGTTATTTTCATCTAATTAAAATTATTATTCTTTGTTTGAAACCTGCAAGTTTCTGGCTATTTTGATTTGTTTAAGAAGTTATTATAGAATGTAATCACCTTATTGTGCCATAAAACCTAAGAGTTACTTTCTGGTCTTAACTGATTTTGGCACTCCTTACACACAATCAATCTCTTTCTCATTCTTATCAGAAATCTGGGAAGCATTTCTGTTTCAGTTTCTGTGTAATCAACTTTTTAGCTTTAACACATAAATGCCACATGCAGTATTTGTGGGAAAATAAATGTCATTACTAGGAAAAAAATATTATCCTCAATTAATAATTTTGGAAATTGGCATAATTCTTTGCATTCACTCATTCAGTGTTTTGAACTTGTCTATAATAATAAATCTGGAAAAAGAATAAAAATATATAAATCAAATATCCATGTCTCAAGATTTTATAGGTCACATTTGGTCAATGGGAGTAATTTTTGTGACATCTATTTTTATAAAAATGGCATATGCTAATTCTTAAAAATTTATTTATAATAAGTGAATATATTATATGCATGTTTTTTGATTGTAAGTTTAAATAGATCTATGTTACCATGGAATAAATAACTTTAAAAATTGTATTAGAGTTGGCTCAGTGGCACAGGCCTTTCATTCCAGTAGATGTGGAGGCTGAGGCAGGAGTATTGAGAGTTCAAAGCCAGCCTCATTAACTTAGTGAGTTCCTGAGAAATAATTTTACCCTTTATCAAAATAATTATAAAAAAAAAAAACAAGAAAGAAAAGGGGACCCACACACAGTGGCACACACCTGTAATCCCAGTAGCTCAAGAGGCTGAGGCAGAAGGATCAAGAGTTTATAGTCAGTCTCAACAATGGTGATGAACTAAGAAAATTAGTGAGACTCTAAATAAAATACAAAATGAGGCTGGTGATATTGCTCAGTGGTGGAGTATCCAAGAGTTCAATCCCAGAGGGGCCAAATCAAATAAATAAATAAAAGGTGCTAGGGATGAGGCTGGGCCTGTGGTTCAGTGGTAGCACAATTGAATTGCATGGCATGTGTGAGGCACTGGGTTTGATTCTCAGAACCACATATAAATAAACAAACAAAGAAAAAATATTTTAAAAACTGGAGATGTATCTCAGTGTGTAACCATCCAAATGAACTCACCCTGTACCCCTTCTGTATCTGGGATGACCACCCTAACACATATGAAAGAACAATATCTCAGCCTGGCCACCTATCCAGCGTTTCTCCTTTAACAGCCCATGAGGACCCATTCCTCACTTGATGCCCATTCTTTCATGCCACCATGTGACTACGCACTTTGCCTGCACTAAGCCACCCGAGCACAACTGGTTGTTAAGGTCCAGGTCCAGGTATCACTAATTCATTTCACTGGGACCTTATATTTTATAAAATGGGTTTCTAATAATTCAAAATGACAGGCTTAGGGCTGAAAGTTCAGTTCAGTAGTAAAAAGAGTGCTTCCCATGTGATTGGCTCTGGGTTCCTCTGCCACGTGACCAGCGTGAGCTTCATGAAAGAAGATTTGGTGCATAAGAAATTGCTAGTGAGTTTTAAATTAAAGAGACTCTCATTACCTTTAGCACAGCTCCAAGATGGCTTCTCCTAGTTCCCGCCTCCAGCCACCTAATGTGTTGGCGAGGTTTACAGAAGAGACTAGGGAGAGAGGGAGAGCATGCCAGGGAGTGAGCTTTTATTGGGGAACAAAAAATTCAAGGGAAAATCCCATCCAATGAAGGATAAGGGCGGCAGCATCCCAAGTTCAGGGCCGGAAATTGTGTCTTCAGGTCAGTGGCAAGGCACGGCTCAGCACGGACAAGCCCTCAGACTAGGAAATCGTGGGGAAGGCTTTTTAACACAGGCTGTGTTTAAGCACCTCTCACCCAGGCAGGGAGGTAACTCAAATCACGTGTAAGGATGGCCTCCTAGGATCCAACTCCAGCATGTAAAAAAAAAAAAAAGCCAGGTAGGCCTGGTGGCACATGCCTATAACCCCAGTGACTATAGAGGCTGAGGCAGGGGGCTCACAAGTCTAAGGACAGCTTCAGCAATGTAGTGAGGCCCTAAAAATCTTAGAGAGATTCTGTCTCTAAACTATAAAGAGGGTTGGGGCTGGTTGTTCAGTGCTTAAGCTATCCTAGGTTTAGTCCCCACAACCAAAAACAGAACCAAACCCAACTAAAAGTAAAAAACAAACTGTATTCCCCAATATTCTTTGCAGGTAGGGGTCTCTATAATTCTGTGCTGGCCAATGAGATGTCAGTGGAAGCAACTGGGCCTCTAGATCTTTGTTTTTCCTTCTTCCCTTTCCCCTGATTGCTGTATTGAATAGATTGCAGAATGAAAAACAGAAAGGGTTCTGGGGCATGATGGCATAGCTGGATAGCCATAGAAGCCCAGAATACCAACCTCTGGGCTACTTTGACTTTCAAGTAAAAGGAAATCTTTTTCAGTATTTTATGGGTATATTTTTCTAGTAGTGAAAAGAGAGATGCATTGATTTTTCTTTTCTTTTCTTTTTTTTTACTTTCTGTTAATTGTCCTCAGGTACAGGAGTAATGTATGCCAAGAGAACCAGCCATCTTTTTCACCAATTATTATTCAGGTCTCTGGGGATGGAAAGAAAGTACAAGACAAAACCTTGACATTACCTAATCTGAGCCCTTCGGGCAGAGTTAGGCCTGAGTCATCTCCAGGATCTCTCACCTGCCCCAGAATGTTCTCAGAGAGTGAGTATCTTTTCTTTTGATGCCAAGACTCAAGTCCAAAATCTCAGGGCTCCCATGGCTCTCCTGAGAACTGTTCCACAACAGGCTAACACTGGTCCCAATCTCAATTCCTGCACTGATGGGCCATTGGGAAAGTGATTTTAAGCAAGCCTTACTGTCCCCATTTTTTGAAGTGGATCTTCTCCAAAAAAGACTTGAATCTAAATGAACACAGAAGGAAGAAGCCAGGGTCCAATGACTGAAGATGAAAACTGCCTCCAGAGAAACCTAGGATTTGAAAAAAAAAAATTCAATTAAAGTGAGGTGGCAGGTAAAGTATAGACCTTGACATACAACAATAGCCTGACAGCAAAATGTCAGGTGTGGAAATGGACATATGTGTGAGAGACTGACTTTTCACAGCCTCCACTATAGGTGAAAATGAGTGCTAAAATTGCAATATGTAACATAAGAAAAAGGAACTACAATTTTTTTCTTTTCTTTTCTTTTTTTTTTTTTTGTACAAGGGTTTGAATCTAGGGGCACATACCACTGAGCCTCATCTTCAGATTTTTTTAATGTTATTTTTTAACTTTTGAGACACATTGTTAAACACAATATTAGTGTATTCTTATATCAAACAAGCACTTTGGTCACAAAATAAATATGTCATGTTAGCAACTACTTCTCTTCTACTGATTTTTTTTCCTTAAATTCAAGTGAAAATGGTTTATTTTCATATTTAATAACTTTTTTATAATTTTCACCATTATTTAATTTATTTTTTTTTTATTTTTATGTGGTGTTGATGATATAACCCAGCACCTCGTGTGCACTAGGCAAGCACTCTCCCAGTGAGCCACAAACCCAGCCCACATTTAACCCCATTTTAATAAAATTCTTTTCATTCTTTCTACCCACCCTTGCATTTTTATTTACCCTCCAATCTATGTGACTAAAAAGGCCTGAGAAATGATACTACCTAATGTTATTTCTGGTGTTTGGGGCACTGGGTTTTGGCAAGATTCCCACTCTTTGGCCAGTTTTTCAGTATTCTACTGTATATTTTGAATTCTTT
Source organism: Marmota flaviventris (assembly GCF_047511675.1). Taxonomy (NCBI): domain Eukaryota; kingdom Metazoa; phylum Chordata; class Mammalia; order Rodentia; family Sciuridae; genus Marmota; species Marmota flaviventris. The sequence goes on from NW_027288344.1 coordinate 737,630, forward strand.
ATAGGAGCCTTTAGCATTGTTGTAGAACAATGCAAACAGTTTCCCAAAATATGGCACTATTTTTGAAAGGTTTGTGGACATTGAATGACATGATGAGAAAAGCACCTGGCATGGTGTGGTTGTGTGATTCTGAAAAGACACAAATTTCATTGTGAGGTCACAAATGGTGTTCTTACCTATAATGTCCTTCCATTTGTTCTTTAGCATACTTCAACTCATCCTTCAATACCTACTTTAATGTGAAGAATTCATACTCTCAGCCAATACCTATACCCAGCCAACCAGACCCCTTCTCTGAAGACAAAGAATCTGAGCAGCACCAAAGCAACAGCAGAAAGGCTTCCAGTGTGCTCATATATCTGTGGGTTCCAGGAAAGACTATAAAGGGGTTTGGGGCACTGAGATCATCTGGCAAAACCCAGCTCCTGGTTTTATGGAATTTTGCCATCAGGTTCCCTTGACCTCCTCAATGTCATCTAGAACATTTTTTTTAAAAGCACCCAGTTCAGTTTCTGCAGCTTGAAACCCAAGTCCCCAACTGCTGCCCTATCTCTACAGCATTGAGTCAGGCTGTCAGAATAAACAATAGTTATACATAAGTCATTATAAAGAGACTTTTCTTCTGAGACTCAACCTTGAGAAAGATGGCCATTGTCAGACACTTATGCTCCCCCAATCTGAGATGCCCCAGCTGGCTGGAGAAGAGATCACAGATGACTCTTGTTTGCCAAGTAGCTGTGCCCATCCTGTGCTGAAAGGGTAAGAGAAGGTGCTTAAGGCCACAGGGCTAAAGAAAAGCAGAAGGCCATATCTTTTGCAAACATGCTTTTTAAATTCTGGCTGGGCTCTTTCACATATAGGGCATGGACCTTGCTAGTTGCTTGCCAGTGCCTCTGCATCCATAATACACAGATAGTGTTAAAAACGTGTTCACGTTTATGCAAATAAAGTATATCATCAGCTGAATTTTGTAAATGGAGATACTCTAACTTAGGTTAGCACACTTGTTCAAGGTCAAACATTAAAGATGTGGGGTTCAAAGGTGACCATAGCCCAAAGGTAATTGTCACTTAGACTCAGTGATGTCACAACCATGGTCATCTCTGCAAGATCCCATTTTTTCATTTCAGATAGAGTTTTCAAGGAGCAGTAGAGAGGCCAGGTGACACAGGGAGGCTGGCATAGGAGTGAACTTGATGGAAAAGTATGGCTAATGAAGAAGACCAGAGCCATTTTTTATGTTATTGGATGTTGGTGGAATTGGGCCAAGCCAGACTGCAAATATTCCAGAACTGGAGGGAAAAACCTGCAATCCAAGAGTGTTAAATATGTCAGTGGAGGCTGAGCCACGTGGACAGAATGCAGAGGATCAAGTGGATGGAGTGGGGGTGACTCTGAATAAGAGAGCAGGTAAGAGGCAAGATGTTGGGTGGAGCCCATTTAAATAAAGTGGAGAGGACCTAGTGGGGCTTGAATGTTGGGCAGAGCTGGTGAGGCAGAGTCAGGCTGAGTGAGTGGAGCCCACCCAACAGTGGGTGGGGAGGAGACAGGGGAAGCATGTGGGAGGCAACACCCCATCCAGCACTCCTTAGGTGAGCACAGCCTAGGAACCAGGAGGTGCAGTGGTGCAGGAGCAGAGGGCATGGTGGGTGTGTCCAAAGGAGGCAATTGGAGTCAGGCGAGGCATCTGGAAATTCTGTCAGGAGACTGTGGAGCCAGTGGGGAAGCAGGATCTTTGGGCTCTGAGATAGAAATGTTACCTCAGGGTCTGTTCCATTGGGGGTCTCAGTTTTCCCCCTTACACACTGAGGCAATGGAGGGAGGCTGAAGATGCCACAGCACAGCCTTTCTTGGTTCCTCCCTCTCATGGGATGCTGTGCACTTTTTTATATTTCAGGTTGATTGGGTTCCAGGGGTTTCTGGAAGAGGTCCTGGGGATATCACCTGAGACACTTTGATTTTGGGGAACAAAAATTTTACTGGCATGTTCACAGAGACTTCTCTTAGTGTCTGCTGTGTACGTACTGAGACCATGTCACATAGCTGCCCCAATCCTTTTCTACCTGTGAGATAAAGGCCTCCTTAAGGATCCCTCCCTTGCTTACTTCTCCAGTTGCATCTCCCCACCCCTCTCGGAGGTTTCAAGAATTCCTGTCTCATCCCTACTTGTACTTACTGTTCTTCTTAATGTGGGTACTTTCCCATTGTTAGAAGTGCTAACTCCTAATGAGACACTAGACGGCATCAGAACTCTACTTTTGACTTTTTTTTTTTTCTAGCGTCCACCAAAGTATCTGCCTACTTATTGGCTGGCTTGGTTAAGAAACATTTTAGAAAGACCTTCAGTATTTGTTTTATAAGCAGCTTTTTAATTTTTTTCATACGAATATTCATTAATTGTATGTATGAAATTAATCATCCAGCTATGAAAGGGAGTAGTACACTAACTATCCAGTGTATGTATGTGTGTGTGTATGTGTGTGTGTATATACGAGTGTGTGTGTGTGTGTGTGTGTATGTGTGTATACACATATATATTTTTTTTTTCAAAATTTATTCAGAAGTGGAATAAGGGTTTCAATTCAGTCATGGCCTCTTTCTACACCTGTTGTTCCTGGGATGTTTCAGTTGTTCTTACTAATATTGCAGGTATTTTTTTCTCTTTTCTATGCTGTGGAAATTATAAGCCATTAAATAGAATAAATATATCTCAGAGATGCCAAGTGTTATCTCACTTGTAGTTGTCCATTGGGCATCTCTAGGCCTAAGTAAATATTCAGTGGTTTTTGGCAAAAGCATCTTTTAAGTCCCTCAATATGAGGAGGATTTGTGGCCACTTAGCAGAACTTGTCCCCATGGATATGATTATCAATAGAATATGTATTATATGACATGATGGCATGACTTGGTAACAGGAATAAAAGTGGGTTAAACTGATTTATTTATTTATAATTATATATTTTATAAACATTTAATGTACATATAATTATATACTTATAAAGCAATAATTTGGAATACACGTATCTCTCTTTCACAATATATGTTTATAATATTGTCTTTAGTATAAGCAGGTTTGGGGATGGATTGGTGTGAGTGTAATGGTGAAAAGATCAAGGACAATTGCTGAATTTTTGACTTGAGCACTCTAGGGTAGTTGCTGATACCCAATCCTGTATGGAGCAGAAAAACCACATGAGGCTAGTCTCAAAGAAGGCTTTTGTGTTGATGTTTGTGATTTCTCCTTGATTTCCACATGAACATGTTTGAATGTGAGAGGAGAGGACTGGGAAGAAAATGAATATCTGGAAGGCGGGGGAATGTGCAAAATACTGCAATGAGGTTGAGCATGACCCTAGGTGTGGGTGAAGATATAGAAGTAGAGGGAGCATTTCTCTGAGCTGGGGACACTCCTATATTTAGCATTGGTGAAGAAAATTATATGAAGGAGACAGAGAGTGAGGGCATACAGTTAAGGAGATAGAAAATCAGGGAAATGTAATGACATAGATTTCTGGAAGAGATGATTTTAAAAAGAAAGGCAGAACCTTTTATTCTAAAAGCCACTAAAAAGTGAACTACAGGGTGTTCAAGGAGGGACCTTGTGATTTGGTGCCATAGTGGTTTCTGATGATCTCAGTGGAGCCCCTGTCCTCAGGTGGTGGGAAGCCAAATGGAAGATTTATGGAAAAATTAATGTCAGCATAGTGAAGGCAATAGCTGGAGATCATTTTTCTGATTGTGTACAATGAGATAAAGGGAGACTCAGCAAGGTGTTAACATTAATGGCCTCTGAGATGTAGGAAGAGTTTATTTCTGCAAATGTTTGTAGATGCAGAAATTTTTTTCTATTACCATGTTTGCCACCTACACCCTAGAGTTGATTTTTTAGAAGTAATATAGAAGCCCCATAGTAATTTCTGGAGAGTAGGAAGGGTGCTGGGACAGGGCAAGGGATGAAAGTAGAAGATAGATAATTAGATATGATAACTGTGTGCCTTGCATTTGGAAATATTATGTTCAATTCCATTAACATGTGCAATAAATATTTGTTAATTAAAAATAAATTAAAACTAATTATTCTATTTGATCACTGAAAGGTAGGCACTCAACACTGAGGGAGAGAGTATACTTTTGTTTTGTTTCCTGCTTGTGATAATGGTTATTTTTAGTCACCTATAAAGAGAACTTATTAAATAATTTTGGAAGGAATAGTATGCATTTGAAATGCCTTGTTCTCAAAGTATATAGAGGTTATCTGATGGTCACTGAAATATTTGAAGTGCTACATTCCATCCATTGTCAGTTTGTGCCAGCTTCATCCTTTGGGAATGTAATATTTTCCTTATTCCTTCACTATTTGTTGCAATCAAGCCACTGAATCTGCCCACCCATAAAAGACAAGGATACTAAACTCCACATGCAGGAGGGGATGCTATTCTCCTGCATTGTTTTGAACACTTCTATATGAAATATTTGTCTGTTCCCATCACTTATTATCAATGAAGTCAATTATGTTTTATCAGTAAATATATATTCATTTGTTGCTTTCACTTATAATTTACTGATAATGTTTTTTTTTTTATTTTATTGCTCATATTTTTCCAGCTTTCACTCTTTCAGGATCTTTTACTTTAATTCTCATGTCATTTGTCAGGAATCCACATGTGGGCCATCTTGGGAGACTCTCCTCTTACTCTTCCTTCTTTTTCTCCTACTATATTCAGGTTCATTTTTTAATTTATCTTACCAGATCCTAGAATCATCATTTTCTCCAGGGAAGTATACACATTTTTACTGGTATTTTTAGGGAAACTTGTGTAATTTGTCAGGCCCAATGCAAAATGAAAACTTTGACTCCCTGTATAAAATCAGGTGACCTCTACAATTGACATCATGCCACAGAAATCTATTTCTTTCTTCTGTGATCTCTTCACATGTCATGGTAAATTTTGTGTTTCTTTTAATTGTCATTATTACAGAATTTTAAATTTTTATCAAGACTTCTAACATTCATCTTTGTGTATGCCATATCAATTCTATATGCAAACTTACGAGCAAGTCACATTGGAAAGCTTACATATCCATGTTGTGTTCATTAATACCAAAGCAGTGAATGTTACACAGAACCAGTGCAATTGTTTTTAATACAACTTGATAACTGTGAACAATTTCTCCAGCTAGTTTGTTAATGAGTTTGAAAGAACTGGAAGAAAAATGACTGTGGATCACCCTACTTTTCCTTTCCCTTCATATTCTCAGCTGGAGAGGTGGGTTAACACAGTGAAGTACTTTGAGTGACAAAGCTGTCTTCTTTCTGTATTTGAATCTAATTCTGGTTGAACATTAAGGTGTGGCCTCCCCAGGTTTCATCCTGCTCCCTTTTTTTACTTACTGGTGAATAAGACATGGTCACATTATACTCAACTCTCTCTTAGCTACCATATTTCCTTGCCTGCTGGAATTTGGGATAATGGGAATGAAAACTCAGTGTTCATGAGGTGGTCAAATGCACTATACCTGCAGGTTACATTTATATGCTGTGTTTATACCTGTGGTCCACTGCCTTCTTGGAATTTACTTATGAAAAATAAGTAGTAAGGTAAAATCAATAAAATTATGATAACAACTGCAGAATATTCAATCAAGGACAGGTCCACTTTGAGCAGTTATCCTGACTGTGTAGGAAGAGCATCATGGGGCTAGACCTCCTTTCCCTGACTTCTGCCTCCTCCTCTCTCTCCATCAATCTTCCCTCCCTCAGTCCCTTGTATCCTCCCTTCCTCCCTTGCACAATAGTAAGAACACTAAGTAGGATACATGTACTCTGAAAACATATAAGTGAACATTATACTATTGTAAAGTGTAACTACAGAATTTTGCTGCAAATATCTAGAAGTTGTTTATTTTATGCAATTAAAATTTTATATCCATTGAAGAGTAGCACCCCATTTCACCCTAACCACATTTCTTTGCAAACAACATGCTTCTCTCTCTCTCTCTGTATGTGTGTATATATATATATATATATATATATATATATATATATATATATATATATATATATATATATATATATATATATAAATTTAGACACATGGTCTCATTCAGTTGCTTAGGGCCTGGCTAACTTGATGAGGCTGGTTTTTTACTTGTGTTCCTCCCACCTCAGCTTCTCAAACCACTGGTATTCAAGGTATGTCCCACTGTACCCAGCTCACTTAATGGTTTTTCATAGAGATTATTTTGTGTTTCAGACTTTATACTCTTCTCAGGTGATGTGTAAGTAATTTCTCTCATTCCAACAGTTGAATCTTTTCCCTGTTCATGCTTTACTATGCTGTGCAGAAGCTTTTGGTTTAGTGGAATTATACTTGTCTGCTTATGGTTCTCTTCCCTGTCCTTTTAATGTCATAACCAAAGGACCATTTCCTAAAGCAATGTTGTAAAGTGTTTCTTTTGTGTTTTCTTTGTATATTTTGCTCACAAACATATGCTCTTCTTTCTTTTTTTCTATTTTAGATTGAAAAAATAGCAACTTCATCTGCTTGTGTTGTATAGCAGGATATTTCATCTTTCTACATATGGATTTCCAGTTTTCCCAGCACCAATTGTAGAAGAGGCTATCTTTTCTCCAATTTATGTTTTGGTCACCTTTGTCTAGTATGGATTGGTCTATATGTATTTTGATATTGGGTTTCCTTTTTCTTTCTTTCTTTCTTTTTTTAATTATTTCTCTGTAGTATAGTTTAAGGTCTAGTATTGTGATGTCTATTGATTCAATCATTTTGTTGAGAATTGCTTGTTGAGAATGACTATTGGGGCTCTCCTATTTTTTAAATGAATTTCATGATTGCTTTTTCTAGTTTTATGAAGAGTTTCATTGGACTTTTAAAAGGAATTGCACTGAATCTGTATAAGTATTTTGTTAGTATTGCCGTTTTGACTATGATCATTCTTCCTACCAAGAGCATGGGAGATTTTCAATTTCTATCTTTAGTGTTCTGTGGTTTTCATTGTAGAGGTATTTTTACCTCTTTTTTAGATTGATTCAAAAGTATTTTATTTTATTCTTTCTTTTTCTTTTTTGAGGCCACTGTTAATGGGGTGGTTTTCCTAATTTTTATTACACTGAATTCATTGCTTGAGTATAGAAATTAATTTGGTTTATCGGTGTTTATTTTATATTTGGCTATTTTGCTGAATTTATTAGACAAGAAAATTTTCAAAAGAAATTTTTGGGATTTTGTAAATATAGAATCATGTCATTTGTAAATAGTGATAGTTTGATTTCCTATGTTTCTATTCATTTATCTATTCATTTATTTATTAAAGATAAATGAATAGAAACAGGTTTTGAATAGAGCTTCAAGGATGATGTTGAATTGAAGTGGCAAAAAAAAGGCATCCTTTGCCTTTTTTTGAATTTTAGAGGAAATGCTTTAATTTTTTCTCCCTTAAGAATAATGTTTCTGAGGAGCCGCCACAGAAGGCCCAGGTGCAGCGGCCACTGCCTGGGTGGGCACAGGGCTGAATGGGCAGGGGAGGGGAGCGAGCCCCCAGGGAGGCCATGGACAGTCCTCCCAGACCGGGCGCAATGGTGATGCAGAGGCTGGAAACACCCTTCTAAGGTGATGAGGCGCTGAGCAGCCTGGGCAATGGCGTCAGTGGCAGCAGCAGCAACTTTGCGTGTCCCTGGGGCGCCCCAAACAGCGTCGCAGGCAGAGTGGTGAAGAATGACAGCTGACGTGAGCCTGAGCAAACAAGTGGTGGTGGCGCCACCTCTGGCCCCCCTGCGCAGACTGCACCCCCAGCAGTCGCCACGACAGCCTGCTCTCCAGCCCGACCTGGGGCTGGTCCAACCACGCTGACCAACCATCCAGACCAACGGGCTGGTCACAACCACGCTGAGGAGCACGCAGTTCTTCTACCCAAGATGGTGGCCAGGGAGAAGCAGGAGTTCACCGAGGACTTTGTCAAGGCCCTGGAGGATTTGAACAAGCAGCACCAGCTTGGCTGGGTGCAGCCCAGCTGCTGCTGCAGCCTCGCAGGAGGACCCTCTGGCACGGCATCGGCGCCACTCTCCCAGCTGGCACAAGTCTTCCTAAACCTGAGCCACTACAAGGATGGCGCCGGGGCTGCTGGGGATGCTGCCACTGTCGCCTTCTCCTCCTAGCCCGTTCCCTTCCCACAGCCGCTGACACCCAGTGATTTACTGGGGCCGCTGTGCCTAGCTGTGCTCAAGGAAAGCCACAGATGGTGCCCACCTTGCCAAGCTTCGGAGAAAGCCTGCTGTCGCCAATCGACATGGACATGCAGGAGCTCATAAAGGCTGAGCCGAAGCAGCTGCTCAACAATATCGCAGCCTCCAAGTGCCCCAAGGGCAAGCTGGAGCATCTCTCACCTGGAGGAGAAAGTGAAGAGCTCAAGAGCCAGAACACGGAACTGGCGTCCTCCAGGAGCCTGCTGCCCAAGCAGGCGGCGCAACTCAAGCAGAAAGTCCTCAGCCATGTCAACAGCCGCCAGCTTCTACCCCAGTACTAGGTGCCCTGGTACTGAGCCCAAGCACAGGGCGCATCCTCGCCCGCCTCCTCTTGAGGGGCGGGCTTGCAGGGGGCGGGGATTGAGCTCCCAGGAGTTGGTATGGTGCTGCCCTGACGACCCTCTCCAAGAGGATGCCCAGGACTTGGAGAGGGCGCCTTGGACTTGACAAGCTGGACCCCCTGCTTCTGGGAGGTTGGGGGCGAGCGCATGACACCCCCTCGTACTGCCTCTGTTCCCCGTGCTGCCGCCAGGTGTCACACAAACCCAGGGCCTAGCCGCCCCTTCTACACACTGCTGCAGAAGGGGCTCTGTGCGGCGCAGCCTTCAGCCTGCCTTTTCTTTTACATTTTTTTTTTTTTTTTTTTTGCCTTTGGAAGAAAGAAGAACAGAGTTTTCGATTCTTCCGTATTTTTGTTTCTACTCGGGAACAAAGGGTTGTGTGTGCCTGTGTTTCTTTGTGTTGGCTTTTTAAAAAGAAATGGGAAGAAGAAAAAAAAATCACCCTTTTCCTTACTCTCGCTGCTACCCCCTTTTGTCCTTTGGACACTTTTTGTTCTTTGTTTTTGTTTTTGTTTTGCTAGGAGTCCACATTCCTGTTTGTAATCCTTTGTCCGGTTTTGGTTTTCTGTTTTCAGTAAAATCTCCTTACTCAAAAAAAAAAAAAAAAAAAAAAAAGAAGGAGGAGAAGAAGAAGAAGAAGAAGAAGAAGAAGAAGAAGAAGAAGAAGAAGAAGAAGAAGATTTCCCTTGTATTTACCATAAACAGCTTTTGTAGTGTTAAGATATTTTTCTATTATATATAGTTTTCTAGTGTTTGGACCATGTATTTAGTCAAATGCTTTTTCTGCATTTGTTGAGATATTTTTTTTGATTCTTGTCTTTATATCTATTTACTTAAAAAATGTTTATTGATTTCCATGTGTTTAACCAACCCTGCATCCCTGGGACAAAGCCCACTGACCATGTTGTACAATCTTTTTTAATATGATTTTGTATGCTGTTTGCCATAATTTTATTGAGAATTATTACATCTCTGTTCAGCAGGAATACTGGTCTGAAATGTTCTTTCCTTGATGTGTCTTTGTCTGGTTTTTGCATCAGGTTGACATTAGTTTCATAGAATGAGGTTAGAAGGTTTTGCTATTTTATATTTCATAAAATAATTTTAGATAAATTGGTGTTCATTCTTTTTTCAATTTCTTGTAGAACTGGGCTGAGAATTCTTCTGATAATGTTTTTTTTTTCTTAGTTGTTAGGCTGGTGATAAACCCTTCCTTGAGAGAATTAATGTAGTACACTCAACACTTCATGCTTTAGAGGAGAAATGCCTACCTTAACATTAGCCTGCTTTGACAAATGTTAGTCCTCAATAACAATATTTTTTTAAACATTTTTTTGTTTTCCCCAGAAGAGGACTGACACCTCCAAGATTCCTTTCTTTAAACAAGTGTGTGTGTGTGTGTGTGTGTGTGTGTCCAGTGTTTTGTGGTCACTTGTTAAAACTTCATTAAATAACACAGCCATGACTTCAATTTGGGTATTTTACTCAAAATTTTTAGCCCACATCTTAAGTTTTTGATCCATACAATACTTAAAGTAGCTATAATTTCTATCAGAGTTTCTACATGGAAGTATGAAATGATGGGATAAAATATTTTAACACTCTAACTCTCCAATATTATCAAATTTATTGCTAATGGAGTGTAATGTCATTCATACTCTTGACATAATTCTCCTGAAATAAATGTCAAAACCTTTGAAATAAATGAAACATAAGAGGATCAGTCAAGGGAAGTGACAGAGCCCCCATGAGAGCAGGAAGAAGATTATGAAATAATTCTGAATTAAAAGCTAAGTTCCACGAAAGGTGGAATCAACATTTTTTCATGTGTGTGTGTGTGTTTGTGTGTGTGTGTGTGTGTTTGTGTGTATTGGGATAATTACTACACTAAGATATTTAGGTATTTGTAGAGTAGGAGAATATAAGATACTATTACAGTGTTAAGAAATAGGGAAATAAAAGGAGCCCTATCATAAACATCATGCTGAATTTAGCTGGAAACCCAAATGTGAAGCCTAGAGATGTTTTGTAGAAAGAAACAATGTTAAGCAAATAGATCATCAGTTCTCTTGCTGCTGAGGACAGAGTAGAACATAATAGTTTACACACATATTTTTAATCAATTTAATAAAATGCTTCATTTCAAGGGAAACTAATAAACCAGGCTGTGGTAGAAAAAACTGTCAAGTTCAACTTGTTAAACTGTTTTTGACACATCTATGACCAAGAAGAAAAATGACTATTTCCCATGAATAAACTCAGTAATAACAGAAAGTCTTTTCAGATAAGTGGCTACACTTTGAATAATGCTGCAATATTCATTAACTCTGCTGGCTCTTCCAGAATAGTCCCTCAGTGCCTGAAAGACACATGAATACAAAGAAATAGGTAGCCAGGGCTTTGAGTTTCTTCAAGAAAAATTTCATTTTTTCCCCAGCTTTGGCCATCCTGACATCAATGTGTGGATTCAGATATTTGGAGCAAAGCTGTACTCTGATGATCCAATTACCTTTTTCTTTTAAAATTAAAAAAAAAAAAATCTATAGAAAATGCTTACTTTACCTGAACATCCAAAGTCTGTTGTTATTCATTGAATGAATTTAAAATGTCTTTGAAATGCATTTTTTCTTTAAAGTTTCAGTGAACAAAATCATCTTTTGATATTTGGGTGAAGAAAATCAGTGAAAATTCCTTTGAAAGCTTGAATACTTATCAGGAAAAGATAAAATAACTTTCTCTAAATTATTATAAACTGCTTTTATTACAGAAAAGTCAGTAATGTAATAGAAAATAATTTGGACTTTATTACTGTTGTCATTTTTGTTTGTTTGTTTTTGGTTGTATTCCTAGCAAAACAATCTAAGGCTTCTCACTAGACCCTGGACATGTATGATTTGTTGTATAAGAAATTAAATTAAACAAAAAACACTAATGTTTTATGTGAGTGTGTATACTCTTAAAATATATTTTTCAAGTTTTTCAACTAAAAAAAATTCAGAGAAACGATACCTAATATAAATGTATATGGCTCCCATAGAGCTTTATTTTCCAAATGACTAGTTTGTGAGAAGTAAATATGAAGAGTAAACTGAGACATCTTCTCTTAGAAAGAAATCAAAGAAGGGATGGAGAGTGAGAGATAAGAAGGAAATAACCAATAAAATGAGAAAGGAAGAAAGTAGAGAAGAGAGAAAGGAAGGAACACATTTGACTAATGTTTTTTCTCATTTGGGAATGAAGACAGGTTAAAGCACCTTCTTTCTGAGGAAGCCAGCTTTTCTTCCAATTACCCCTTCCCATTGTAGTCCATCTTCTGTTTCTCTTGACCTCATCAAATTGAATATTTAGCAGATATACATTGTCATTATGAACCAATCTGTGCTTGAAGATAATTTCTTCAGCTACTGTACAGTTCAGCTTAGCCATGAGCAGGTAGTTTAAGAACTGTGAAAAAAATGAACTGTAGATGCCAATCATGCAGGATTTTCTCTTTCCCATTCTAGGAACCAAAATGAGAACCTCTTTTCTGTTAACCTTGGCTGAGAAATGTAAAAGAAGGCCCTGACTGGCCCTGGTCAATCCCAACTCTACTAAATATTGTTGTGAGCATAATGGAACTTGATCTGGACAGAAATGACTCATGGACCCTGTTATCTGTTTCTGGTAGGATAGTGTTAGTAACTACCATAGCTCAGAAATGAAAGATCTACATGGGAAGGATTAAGTTATAAAGAAAATATGGAGAAAGAATATGGAATTTTCAGTCTCATCAAATGCCTAGTATTTATCTGATCAATAGGACTGTGTTTCTAAGTAATATCACCCACAATTTATCTGCCCCTTAATATGTATCAGTATACCTCTTTACTTGGACTATCTTCATTTATTTCAACCAGAGATTTGTTGGGTAAGAAAAAAAAAAGTAATCTCATTTTATAGGTAGCATACTGGAAGTTAGGTGGACTTTAAAAAATCTCAGATAATTTTCTCATGATTATTTGTAGTGAAATAAGTTTAGAACATATTTTCCTTAGTATTCAAAGAATTACTACCTATGGAGCAGAGTGATAAATAATCATTTTTTATTGATGTATAAACATCTTTTTAATAACGTATTAGTTTATTCACTAAGGGCTTATGTTCACTATTCTCTAAAAATATCATGAAAATTGTAGAAATAGATTTTCTTGATTTTTGTAGGAAAACTCCAGCACCACTTCACAAAAAAAAATATACAAAAAAAGAAAGAAAGAAAGAAAAGAAAAGAAACAAAAGAAAAACAATGTTGTTGGAAATTATTAATTTTCAGTGCAAATTTTATTGTTGAGGGCCAGTCCTAGGCCAGGCATGTTTGAGGCTAGGAAAACCACCAAGCCTTCTTTGATTGTTTTAATTAACAGGCAGGTTGAGTTCATTGTGGACAGGCAAAAGGAGTGTTAGATTGGGGCTCCAACCTTCTCCTCAGAGTCTGTCCCCATCTTCCCATGGTTGTATTCCTCTCAGGTGCTCTGCACCCTGGAGGAGGAGGATGGAAACTGACTACATCTGCATCCATCTGCTGATGTGGTCACTCTGATAGAAGCTTTTCTTCCCAGACAGGCCCAGCACAAGTCCTGGTCATCCCTGGCCCTGGGGATATAACTATGACATGTGATCCCCTAAGCAACTACCATAGCCCACCCTGAAGTCAGGGGTTCCCATCAACCTCAGCTGAAGGCCTTGGATGGAATGTGGGAGGGGATCTGGGGGGCCATGAACTCTGATGGGGACTTGAGTGAGAGTGAGCCAGACAGTCCCCACAGTGTCAGGGGTCCTGATACCCGCAGAGCATGCTGTGGGTGCCATCTGTCCCTGCATCCTGGGACACTAGGTAGGTGATGGTGTCCAGGTTCCATTCAGAGGGAATTTTGTTGAAATATTTGGTCAAATGGTAATATTTCAAATGCAGAGAACCACACAAGTTCTTGGAGGTGGTTGTCACTGTTGTTTTCTAAGAGCAAAGTCTGCAATTCTTAGAAGTGATTGAGAAACAGCTGTGTGATTGACAGCTCCTGGCCTCACCCTCCTCCCCTGGGCTGAAGAAGGGCAGGGATTGTGGCTATGGTGTGATAATTTATGCTTATCTAGTATCCCTCTAGAATCCATTCCATAATGTAAATAAATAACTGCTTCTTTTTATGCCTTCTGTTGCATTTTTATATCAAATGAGATGTGAAACACAGGCCTGTGGAGGAAACTTGCTGCTAACAGGAATGTGTGAATGTATCTCAGGACATCATCCGGAAGGAAGCTGTGATCCCTGGGTTGTGACAACCTTGAGTGGAACTGAGTTTTTAATAGAATATCATGTACAAACTGCCTGAAATCCTGTGATAAGAATTACACGTGTTGTGTGGGGAGCCCTGATGCACACAGCTAGGAGGGCAGTGCAGGTCTTAATTTAAAATATTGTAATGAATACTCATCCTGAGGGAATGTGAATAATAAAGATGAAACCAGAAGACAAATGGTTGCATTGCCAAAAGAGAAAAGATTGTAAAAAGAAGCAAATTGGAAAGGCTCAGAACACATAATCTGAAGCCAAGGGAACAAGACAGAGGACATGGCTCTCTGCATGGAAGCCACGTGCCTTTGGCCAGTGGGGGCAAGTGTTTCCCTGCCTTGTCTGGCTGTTGGACCTAGACCTCAGGAGGTGAGCCACCAGGACCCATAGTTCAAAGCCCTCCTTTTCTGAGCACTTTGGTTGGGGCAGAGGGAGGCTCTGTTGTCCACAGAAAAGAGGGGAAGCAAAGCCCAGGCTTTCTGCAGAGGACAGGCCCTCCCCATGCTGTTGCCCTGGTGCAACGTGCGCTGGGAAATATGACCATGTTTGGAAATCTGGAATCCATCCTCAGCTCCCTTCTGGGTTTTTCTTTGCTGCTGTAGTCCAGACAACATGGTGACAGTTCGTTGGCTTCCATTGCTGGAACAAACACTTGAGACATCAACTTGCAGAGAGAAGGGGTTTGTTAGCATATAGTTTTTGAGGATTTAGACTGTGGTCAGGTTTGGGGGCTTGTGGTGAGTTAGCACCCTGTGGCAGGGAGCGTGGGGTAGAGAAAATGTCCACTCACTCTTTCCCTGAACAAAGAAGAGGAGGGAGCTGGCTTCCTGCAGCCTCCCTCAAGGCCCATGATCTAGAATCTTCTGCAAAGTCCCCAAAGGTTCCCCACCTCATCAACACCAGACTAGGAACCCCATCAACACCTGGCCTCTAGGGACCACCCAGATCCAAATGGAAGCAATCACTAATGAAACAGGGGAGGGCCACCCTGTCAATCAATTTGAGGAACCCAGTTGCTTTTTGTTAATATTTAGCCATTGGCCATGGAACCAAAACTCAATGCTGATTAAGACAGCCAGCACATCATGGTTCATGAGGCATGAATCAGGCTGTGTCTCCCAGTGGGCTTACACTTCACACCTGAGCTGAGAAGAAGGAGGCAGCTGCCGGCCGGTCCTCACCAGGCCATGCAGCACCTCTGCAACTAGCCAGTGCAGCTGCCCCTCCTCACCGCCATTTGGTGTTAGCTTCTCCTCTCCTTCTATTAAAGGGTTAACTGAAAAGTGAAAGAACACAGGGAAGGTTTAGTCTGTCTCCCAGGAACATCTTGTGTGATTCGGTCATCTATAACTTATTTTATGAAAAGATTTTGTAAAAATCACAAACACACAAACATGTATATAGACAGACTTATATAAAATCAAGCCATTGACTCCAAAGCCTGGGCTTGGACCACTGTCTGAGGCTCTGAAGATGCTTGTCAAGGGGTCCCTTCATGGGTCCCCATCCTGCAGTTCTCTGTCCCACTGGATGGAACAGCTAGATGAACACCTAGTGGACATTTCCCCTCAATAGTCTTTAATATTTAAAAATTTTAAGCTACATAAGGAGAAATCAAAATCCCAGCATCCCCAGTATGACTCCCATTCCAAATGGCTCATCTAAGTCAACACTGTGCAGAGACAGCTGGCTGGGCAGAGAGTTGGGGGTGATCATCACACCCTGTAGCTGTGACCTCCTGCTCTGCATGCTAGGATTCCAAGAGATGTCAAGTCCCCCATTCCCTTCTACTTAAGAGGAACCAAGAAATCTAATGTGAGATCCTTGCACTTCCAAAAGCATCAACCACCACAAGGTACTGATTTTTGACAGAATAAAAACCATCTATATTTTGCCTAGAAGAATCTCAATTCACCTCCAAAAGAAACACATAGGACAAAAGTGAAGAATAAGAGAAAGTTATCTCAAGCAAATGGAAACAAAAATTAAACAGAAGTAGCTATTCTTATGTCACAAAAATTACACCTTAATACCAAGTAATTCTCCTGCCTTAGCCAGCTGAAGTGCTGTGATTACAGGTGTGAACCACCACACTTGGCTGACTTTAGTTTTTAATGCAGTTGGAATTCAATCAAATTACAAAAAATTCTTTTAACTGTTCAATCATATCCAGTTACTCCAATAACCAAAACGTTCATTTCTTCTTATATCAATGTTATTGTTTTGATATATAAAGCTTTAAAATAAGATTTTTCTTATTTCAACTGATTTATAGGTTAGTGTTCTGATCCCTAAATAACCATTGTTATTTACTTATAACATATTTTAAATAAATGCATATTTCTTTAAAGCATAGTATTAAGATGTATAAAGATTAGTAAAATGATAATAATAATAATAATAATATAATAATAATAATAATAATAATAATAATATGCAAAGAAAAAAGCAAACATAAAAGAGTAAATAGTATTTGTCAGGAGGGTAGACATTGTCACAGGTAAAAAGCCTAAGCCTCTTCAGACCTTTTAATTATTTGATTGTGCACATGCTATATCAATTAGATTTACATATTCATTTAATTTTCAACTCTCAAAGAGTTGTGATACAAATCTATGTATTACAAGATAACAAAAATAGAAGACAGTAAGAGAGGAAGAATGGTCACACAGCAAAAGGAGTAAACATTAACCAAAATGGCACTAGTAAATATTCACCTGTCAAGAACCACCTTAATGGGGTAAATTCTCCAGTAAAAAGATATAAAGTTCTATAATACATAGAACAAAAAAATCTATATTTTGCCTAGAAGAATCTCATTTCACCTCTAAAAAAACACATAGGATAAAAGTGAAAAATAAAAGAAAGATATCTCAAGAAAATGGAAATAAAAACTAGTAGTAGCTTTTCTTAAATCACAAAAAATAGACCTTAATACCAAAAGTAAAAATAGACTAAAGTCGTTATATAATGACAAATGGTTTCAATTAAGCAAGAAAATATAAGTATAAATATAAAATCACATAATACTACAACACATAGACATAAGACAGACACTACTTCATCTAAATGGAGAGAGAGACTTCAATGTATATTAATAGAGGACTTCTAAGTTTGAAAAATGGATGGATCTTTCATCCAAAAACATCAAAAAAGAGACACAGGATTGTAAGTGTTTTGACCATAGAAATATAAGGACAGCATTCCTCTGGTGAGCAAACTCCCAGGAGGTAACAGGCACCCTGTTTCCTATGTTTGGAATATTCTGCAGTTTCTTTCAGAAACCAGCAAGATAACTAATACATGTGCAATACCTAGCTGTTGTGGCAATGCCTTGCATGAGGAAGCTCTTTGCTAGAATCTTATCAGCCTCAACCTTAACCTTAGGCACTTAGCTTTTGGGGAGGGACTCTCTTTTTAGACAACCACATTGTTTTGCCAAGCTCTGCTGCACCTGAAGCTGTCCACATAATAGTAACTTTAAACAATGGACTTACTTGAGAGCCACACAAGTCTCCTATTGCAACCTTAGTAGGTAACTATCTAAGAAGCTGCATAATGTTGCTAAATCTATAGTCTAATGGCACAATGAACAACAGTGTACTACTGATGCCAGTGCCATAAGGTAACCTACTACTATAAGTAAAGCTGGCAGCTTGGACAAGGAGACTTTCTACCATCCTGTCATTCTGCCTCTGCACCTTGCTTCTGTCTCTTCTTCTTTCTTTACACAGGATTTAAAGTACACTGAAGAGCAGATAGGCTTAACTGAACTTTCCGACAAAAACCAAAAGAAGACAAATTCTTCACAACAGTACCAACAACATTCTCCAGAATAGACAACAGATTAAGTCATAAAACAAACCTTAACAAATTTTAGAAGCTAAAAATCATTTGAAATAACTTTTTTTTTTCTGAACACAATGTAATAAAACTGGAAACCTACAACAGGCGGAACTTCAGAAACATCCTGCACGTCTGCAAATGTAACAACAAGCTCTCAAATAGCCAGGAGTCAATGAATAAATAGAATGGAAATTTTTAAAGATTCTTGAGAAAAATGATGATAGAAACACAAAATAAAAAAAAAAAAAAACATATAGCATAGAGAAGAGGCAATTTTAAGAAGATTAGATCAGTACATACCTACATCAAAAAAGAAAACAACCAAGACTTCCACTTCAAAGAGGTAGAAAATCAAGAACATGCCTGACCCAAAACCAGTAGAAGAAAAAATACTAAACATCAGAGAAGAGGTAAATAAAATAAAGATTAAATATTATTTTAAAAATATCAACAACAGAAAGAATTTATTTATTTATTTATTTATTTATTTATTTATTTATTTACTTACTTACTTATCCCTAGTATTGAACTCAGTAGCAACCACTCACTGAGAGATGTCTCCAGACCTAGTTTGTTTTTTATTGAGAGACAGGGTCCCATAGAGTGGCTCAGTGCCTTACTTTTGCTGAGGCTGTCTTTGAATTTGCCTTCCTCTTGCCCCTCCTTGAGGATCTAAACTGTTCATATCAATGGTTAAGAGTACAGCTTTGCCATTGAACTCACTTAAGCAGTGGGAAGATCATGATGCTGTATAATATGAGCATTCCCAGATGTGACACCTATGGACATCTTCGCATTGGCTTTGTCCACAGAAAGCATGAGACTCACCTTTCAGGACTCTGCTTGGTGCATGGTTTGGTTTCTTCACTTTTTGGGGGGAGGTTGTCTGTTGGAGACTAAACCCAGAACATCATGCATGCTCGGCAAGCTCTTCCCCATGGAGCTGTGTCTCCAGCCCAACTTGGCCTTTCTTGGTGATCAGAGAAAGTGTCTCTGGGACTCTATTTTTAATGACTTACTGGGAAACTTCATGTCCTCTGATTCTACCTCTTCTGCAGATCCAATTGAAGGAGAAGGTGCTGTGGAGAGCCATCCCCCTTTTCATCTTCTTAGTCTCCAGTCAGGTCAATCCGGTCTCCTGTGCTGTTGTTGGGGCAAGGGGGAGAGGGGGGAACCATGTGCCACTCCTTTGGTTTCTATTTGTTTACAGATCCTTTGTTTGGTATTATGGCCTCAGATTCTGTGGACCCTTTCTACTGGATGTGAGGGATTCTGGCCTCCAACAGAGGGAGGACTCACTCTGCCTCTTCTCTGCTGGACCAGCACCATTTAGTTGAATTACAGCCTTTCTGTGGAGCTCAGAGAATGGGCAGCTCTGTGTCCTGGAAAGTCTGCATGTGCCACGTCAAATAGCCTGATCAACAGTGCATTCAGCCTGGGCAACACCATCTTCTTTAGAATTGGGTTTGAATGCAATACAAAACCTGGAAGAGCAAGATAAGTCTCTGCTTGAGAATTTCTGAAAACTTAAAAAAACTAGAGTGTTTGAAATCCCTGAAATGAGATGGTGAGTCCACATAGAACACTCTCTAGAACTCTCTATTGGTTTCTCAGCTGCATCTTTTTCTTATCTACAGGTGAAATATATGGATCAAAACCACGAGTGACAGTGGAGGGTCGAATCTAACCAGTCACCTGTGGGTCTAGAAACGATTTTCTTGTGTATGTTGATGGTGCATTTGATGCACACGGTTTAAAAATGGGGTTCCAAAGAATCACTAAGAATCAGAGCTCATCTGAACATGATGGAAAGGGAAGGTTGATTCCCAACTAGATCCAAATGTGCCAGCCCCATCTGCAGACTCAGAAAATGATTGGAATGTTCTCCAGTTTTATGAACTGATGAAGGACAGGCCTCTCTGTCCTCTGTCCAGCCAGAATAGATCTGTCCATGGGGGTGGGAATGCAGCAGGCTCTTGAGGGGTATGTGACTTTCCAAACAGAATGACATGGGGTCTGGTGGGCTCAACAGAGGGACTAAGTTGTGTTCTTATCTTTGGTTTTGGGGGGTTATGCTATAATTGCTGCCAGCAACCTGAAGCCCATCCAATGTGGAGAAGGGGTCACATTCAATTCTGTAGGTTCATTTTATTAAATAATGTCTTGCTTTCTTGAGCTCACAGGGGCTTTGTGGCTACCCATTTCCTTAGGCACACTCATGGAGCTGGGTATCTCTGCAATGGTCACCTTGGGCCTCATCATGCACTCTTGGCTTGCACCAAGATGATTGAAGTGGGTGACACCCCAAAAGACCAAGCCCTCTTCAATGGGAGCCCAGAAGTTTAAGAAAGATCATGGGTACATTTCTGGTGTCTAGTTGAGAATTTGAATTGGCTCTAAAATTGGGGGCATTAAAACAGCCCAGTTTGGCCTGTGTGCTTTGCCTGCCGACCCTGTAGGTGCTCCATGGCCTGTTAGTGAGAGAGCACTTCTGGGAGGTGCTGGGTATGGGGGAAGGCCAGGCAGGGCAGGGGAGGGCAGGAATGCCCCAGAGGATGCACTTGAAGGATCAGTGCATGGAGGTCACCCCTTCACCAGCCATGATTTCCGTACCTCACAAAGGAGGTGACATCTACTTCAGAGCTGTCATAAGAATTCAATCAAAGCCAGATGCTGTGGAGTATGCCTCTAATTACAGCAGCTTTGGAGGCTGAGGCAGAAGGATCACTATTTGGAGGCCAACCTCAGCAACTTAGTGAGGCCCTAAGCAACTCAATGAGACCCTGTTTCTAAATAAAATAAAAAATGGCTGGGGATGAGACTCAGGGGTGAAGCACGTCTGCTCAGTCCTCAGTATCAAAAAAAAGGATTAAATTAAATAATCACTCTCACAGTGCCTAACACATGGTAGTTATTTAGCAAGTGCTATTTTTCTTCTGTATTTAAAAGGATTTAATGAGCAAAAAGGTGATCCTCTCAGTCCAGCTCTGCTGTTGGTTATTTTTTTTGATGTGGAAGAAATTTAGATAATAGTTCTGGAGTCTCAGTTTCTACATGCTGTTAAACTAGGTTAAGAGTATTGGCTGTATCAAATGATAGGCAGCCCCAATAATGGGGACCAGCCTCAGAGTCAGCCAAGCCTAGCCTCTGGTAACTGGAATGTGCTATTTAGAAAACAATATTTACAATT
The DNA here is from genome assembly GCF_047511675.1 of Marmota flaviventris. Taxonomy (NCBI): domain Eukaryota; kingdom Metazoa; phylum Chordata; class Mammalia; order Rodentia; family Sciuridae; genus Marmota; species Marmota flaviventris. Next base: position 758,590 of record NW_027288344.1, read on the forward strand.
TTCTACTCTGCTATATTCCATACAGCATGTCTTAGAGATCTTAAGTTAGTAGGTTAAATAATTCAGTGAGAAATCCATCTAACTTAAATTGTGAGTTTCAGACACAAATCAAGATTGTAGAATATATTTATGTATTAATGCATTAATCATTAATGAATTAAATAATGCATTATTAAATATTAAGTAATGCATTTATTATTCAATGCCTTAAATTAATGCATTATCCTTCTAAAGCACTAATAAGTGGTTTTCTTTTTTTAATTTTTATTTTTGACATTTTAAAATATACTTGGCTTAGTGCAGTGGTGCGCGCCTCTAATTCCAGCAGTTCGGGAGGCTGATCCTGGAGGATTGTGAGTCAAAGCCAGCCTCAGCAACAGCAAGGCCCTAAGCAGCTCAGTGAGACTCTGTCTCTAAATAAAACCAAAATAGGGCTGGGGATGAGGTTCTGAGGTTGAGTGCCCCTGAGTACAATCCCCAGTACCAAAATCAAAACAAACAAACAAAAAATTTGCATTATTTTTCTAAAGCCCAAATTGGGTGTTTTTTTCTCTTTCTCTCTTTGTTTTTAATATTTTTTTTTGCAGACCTGAAAATGGAACTCAGTGCCTCTACCACTGAGCTACAGCCCCAGAAGTTTTCTCCTTACCCTTGACAATTTTTTTAAAATGTTTTTCCATATTAAGTATTCAAGATCATTTTTTAAAAAAAGAATTTAGGATGACTGCTCTAAAGTTTAGTAAAGCACTTGCCTACCATCCGAAAGGCCCTAGGTTCAATCCCTAAAGCCACAAAAAAGATGAAAGGTGCTTTCACTAGAAAGCCTGAGTTCTCATGCGCTTTGATGTGTGACAGTTGGACACTCCTCACCAAGGTTCCCGTGGGCAGTGTCAGTATTTGTCATCTGTGTTCCTGCCACACTCTGCTCAAGATTTTCTTAGGACCCTAGTGTTTGGCATGATTGTCACCATCAGCCAGTCCATTATGGATGTGATGACAGGCATGGACAGGGACTCCCTCAAAGATGGGTTCTGGAATCTGCCTTCTGATCACCACTCAGGTGAACCCCCACTCTCACCCCGCTTCCTGAGTGACCCTGTCATCCCTCTTCCTCCTCATCAGTACTCAGCCAGAGCTGGGGCCAGGCCAGGCTCAGGGCTGGGCTCAAGGCTAAACACTGGCCTGAGCAGGGTAAGGCCCTGGGTTGGAGGCTGGTCACCGCCCAAAAAGAAATCAATCAAATAAAGACACTGCGCCCATCTACAACGAGAAATATTGAAATCAATAAAGGCATGCTGTCCACCTGCAAACCCCAAAACAATTAAGAAACAAAAAAAAAATATTGGGGCTGGGGCTCAGGGGTAGAGGCTCACCTGGCATATGTGAGGCCTTGGGCTCCATCCTCAGCACCCCATAAAAATAAAATAAAGATGTTGTGTCCACCTCCAACTAAAAAATAGATTTAAATAAATAATAGAGAATCAAAAGACCCTGGCTTTGGCTTCTGAATTCCCGTGAGGCTGATTGAGAAGGGTCTCCCATTTGGCCCTCATAGCAGAGAACCCTGACATTGAAGATGGAAGGAACCAGGGCGCTGGGGCCAGTAACGCAGAGTCCACTTTTATTAATTAATTTATTTTAATTCTGCAGTTTTTTGTGGTGGGCTTGATCGTCCTCCTTTTGGATGAGCTTCATTATAAAGGGCACGGCCTGGGCTCTGGCTTTTCCCTCTCCATCTCAAGCAACATCTGTGAAACCATCCTGGGGAAGGCCTTCAACCCCACCACCATCAAAACCGACCAAGGTAAGGGCCTGCCTCCCTTTGGGTACCTCTGCAGGAAGTTTTCATGTATGCAGAGTATTCTTCTGTGGGAAAATGACTGTTTCAGAATCATTTCTTCTGAATTTTCAGTGTGCAAATGTTTAAAATTATAGCTGAGTGCAGAGGCTCAAGCCTGTCATCCCAGCAGCTCAGGAGGCCAAGGCAGGAGGATCACAAATTGGAGGCCAGCCTCAGCAACTTAGTGAGGCCCTAAGCAACTCAGTGAGACCCTGTCTCTAAATAAAATAGAAAAAGGGCTGGGGACATGGCTCAGAGGTTAAGTGATCCTGAGTTAAATCCCTAGTACCAAATAATAATAATAATAATAATAATAATAATAATAATAATAATAATAATAATAACAACAACAACAACAACACTTACAATCAAAATGATATCTAAACTTTCATGTCTTATAAGAATATTTCAAGGACAGTTAACATGCCACAGAGTAATCCTGCCTCAAATTTCTTAGCAGGAACCTGCACTGCAAGGATAAAGAAGTGTTGATTTTAGCCAATTGTCTTCTGGTGGACATTTCAGTCCTTTCTCAGTCACAGTTAGCATCGAAGTGAATATCCTTGGGCAATCATCTGCACATATTTTAGCAGTTGTTCTTAGCGAATAAGATTCTAAAAATGATATTTCTACACCAAGGAGCAGTTAGTTCGATGATTACAAGTTCAAGGACAGCCTTGACAAATAAGTGAGACCCTGTCTCAAAACAGTTATGGGTAGAATGACTGTTGCTGGGTTCAACCTGCAGTATTGCCAATTTGGGGAGGAAGGCACTGGGGATTGAACTCAGGGACAGTTAACCCCTGAGCCCTGTCCCCAACCCTCTTTTGCATTTTACTCAGAGACAGGGTCTCACTGAGTTGCTTAGAGCCCCAATTTGGCTGAGGTTAGCCTCCAATTTGCAATCCTCCTGCCTTAGCCTTCAGAGCCACTGGAATTACAGGCAGGCACCATGACACCTGGCTTACAAATCTTAATAAAATAAAAATTGAAAAACATGTGAGACTTCTTAGGAGAGGGAAATTGACTTTTTTTCTTTTCTTTTTCTTTTGGCCTCTGATCCCTGAATCGTTTTTTTGCTGGGAAGTCTCTCATGGAAAATATTTGTGTGCATTTTCGTGTTTTCTTGGAATTGACTGTGGAGCTGGTTCTTGGCTTCTAGTGCCACGTCATCAAATTGAGGAAACTGCAGATGAGTCCCTGCAGGGTGCCTGAGAGATCCCATGGGAAAGACTGGACCTCAGGTAGGAGGGTCGGGAACACTTACAGAAGAGTAGGCAAAGGTGACACCAGACTCTTCCTAGAATTTCAGAAAATCTAAGGTGAATTGAGGATCTGGGGGTGCAAAGCAGCTAGACCCCAGCTTTGGATGTGGTTGTGAAATCTGGGTAGGAGTTAGGGAGTCTGCCAAGACCTCCTGGCTTTTGGGAGGGCTGCCTTCAAAAAGAGTGGGAGCAGTGGTGGCCACAGGGGACCAGTCAGTGAAGGCTTGGGCTGTGGCAGCCAGCCAGAGGATCACTTTGCTCTGGAGCAGGATGGTGAGTGAGGGGACAGTTTTTGAAGGAATGATTTGCTGTCCCTGGGAGACAGGCTGAGAAAATGGTGGCACAGCCATCCAGCCTGAGCCAGCCAGTGTGACATCAGAGTGAGGGCCTTAGGACTTAGTGAGAGATGAAGGCAACAGACAACCAAGACATGGAGGTGGCTGCCCTTGGAAACCTCCGGAACCTGGCTGGGGCAGAGGGTCTACCTGGGGGGCTTTGAGTGGTGCTGTAAGAAGCCAAAATGGTGGAGCCACAGGGACACCACCAGGATGGGCAAGAAGAGGGTGGAGCAGGCACAGGTAGCTTGCAGCTGGAAGGGTCTCCTGTTACCAGGAGTGCCACCACGGCTCAGCTTGCAACCTGGAAAGTGGGGTGTGGAAGGGCCCCTAGGGTGAAGAGTGCAGTTGGTCATTCTTCTCTGAGGTGGGGGACAGTCCAGGCTTGGAGGGAGATGGAGACATCACATGGCTTTCGCCCCCCGGGTGACACTAGCACATGAAACAACCCAGTTCCCAGAGACAAGGGGGTAGTGATTTGCAAGAAATGACCACATTAAACATTCAGAATGCTCGTAAGGCCCTCACCCTGCCACTGCTGTCACCCACCTTTCATTCCAGACACTTGTCAGGCAGGTGCTGTAAAGCACCAGGCTCTTCTGTGGGTGCTAAGAATACAAAGTGATATAACATAAGATGTGTGAGCGTCAGTGTCATCCCAGGGTCCCGGGTCAGAGTAGAGAAGAGAAGGAAGATGGGGCGACTGGGGAAGAGTCTTACGGGTCCATCTAGAGAACCTGGCAGGTGCAAAGGCCCTGGGGCAGAGATGAGCTTGTGTGTTGAGGGTCGGTGCATGGCTCAGTGGAGCAAGCGAGGAGAGTTCTGAGAGGTCACTGGTGGCAAGAGAAACCAGGACAAGTCCCTGGGATTGCTGAACTTTCTCCTTTACAAAATGCTCAAGCTTTCATGTCTCCAGATTTTTGACCACAGAGACATAAGCTATTGTCCCACACAGCGAGGCAGCAGGGAGAGCGGATGTCAGAAGACCACCACAGGGATGCCAGGGGGCCAGGGAAAGCTAGGACAGCATTTCTGTCACAGACATCCCGTCCATGTGGTCTACAGGACAGATGGCCCATCTGAGTGGCCGTCCAGAAGGTGATGCAAGTCCTGCTGTCCCAACTCTGGGGTGACAGGAAAATGCTGTCCCAGGGAGAGACTGGGACATCTGAGTCCCCAGCCATTAGCCACTCTGCCCACGAAAGCCATGTCTAGGGAAGCACCAACCTGTCAGCAGGGGCCATGGTGACAGTGTTTCCCACTGTGCTTTTGTCCTAAAGTCAGTCTCATGCCATTTCTGAAGTGCTCAGAACTTGGCGCCCTGTGCTTCAGTGTTCCTGGTCAGTGTGTTGCCTATTCCTCAGGCCAGGCACCTTTCTGCCTGTTGCTAAGGCTGAGGCAGGAGCATCTCAACTTGGAGGCCAGCCTTAGCTACAGCAAGGCTTCAGCAACTCAGCAAGATGCTGTCTGTGAATGAAATACAAATAGGCTGGGGGTGTGGTTCAGTGGCCTAGGGCCCCTGGGTTCCATCCCTGGTGCCAAAAAAATCCAGACCGTGACCCCGTGACTGTGGGTGCCGTGAGTCTCCTGGCTGAGTCTCCTGGCTGATTTTGTTCTCCTGCCTCTGCTTTGGCCAGGAGGAGGCCTAAGACCCAGCAGAGTCCAGCCCCTTGTTCTTCCCTTCACATTTGTGTCCTCCTCTGCCAACAGGCATGGAATTGGAGGGTGCCATCGTTGCACTGTTCCATCTCTGGGCCACGCACACAGACAAAGACTGAGCCCTTAGAGAGGCTTTCTCCTGCCAGAATCTCCCCGACCTCATGAACCTCATTGCCTCCATCTTTGCCTTGCTGTGGTCATCCATTTCCAAGTGAGTCCAGCGTGAGCACAGGAAGTCTGCATTTCTTTTTCTTTACTTTTTGGTACCAGGGATGGAACCCATGGGCACTTAACCCCTGAGCCCCATCCCCAGCTCTTTTTATATTTTATTTAGAGACATAGTCTCACTAAGTTGCTGAGGCTGGCCTCCAAAATTTGCAGTCCTCCTGCCTCAGCCTCCAGAGCTGCTGGTGATGACAGGCCTGTGCCACTGTCTCTGGCTTCATTATAATTTCTTTTTCTTTTTTTTTTTCCCGTTTAGATACAAATGGCCATAAAGTGGACTTTAGTACATTTGAAGCCAGTTTTTCTGCGTTTTTTTCTGTGTGTGCCCCAAGCACAGTGGGAGTGAGGGAAGGGGCAGGTGCTCTCCAGCACTGTCAGAAGTCGGGTCCCCAGAGCTGGTGCCACCTTTCGTGCCTCTGGCCTTTGTCCTCAGGGCTTCCGGGTTGACCTGCCCATCAAGACTGTGCACTACCAGGGCCAGTACCACACCTACCCAATTGAGCTCTTCTTCATCTTCAACGCCCTGATGGTGCTGCAGTCCGCCCTGGTCCCCACCTCTACATCATCTCCCAGATGCTGTCAGGCCACTTCAGTGGGCACCTACTTGTCAGCCTGTTGGGCACCTGGTGTGTCAGTCAAATGTTCCTGGGGAGCCTCTCCTGGCCACAGAGTGGGTGGTGCTGCTCAGCATTTGTGCGTCTTGCTCCTGACCAAATGTCTCATGCACAGATCTCCTCCCCTGTGTCCTTTCCCAAATTCTGTGCAGGACATTTTTTGTAACAGGGACTGAACCCAGGGGAACTTGACCCCTGAGCCCTGTTCAACCCCCATTTAGAGCCAGGGTCTCACTCAGCTGCTTAGGGCCTTTCTAAGAGACCGAGGCTGGCCTCCAACTTGCCATTGTCCTGCCTCAGCCTCCTGAGCTTGGGGTGATAGGTGTGTGTCACTGTGCCTGGCTGCAATCACAGTTTTGGTCTGCTCTGGGTTCATCTCGAAGCTCAGGTTCAGTAAACTCAGCATCCCAGACCTTCTGTTCCTTCTTCCCAGGACACATCTTCTGGAGGCCCTGCCTGTGCCTACCCAGTTGGTAGTCTGTGTTACTACCTGTCTCCACTGGAGTCCTTTGGCTCCATGTTGGAGGACCCTGTCCATGTGGTAGTGTACCTCATGTTCATGCTGGGCTCCTGTGCCTTGTTTTCTGAGACCTGGGTTGAGGTCTCGGGCTCCTCTGCCAATGACATAAGTATAAACGGAGGTTCTTAAAGTGTCACTTGGCTTGTTGCTTTGTCACAGTGGTGGTTTGTGACATGCAGATGGGCCACCCACCTTGGTTAGACAGTTCAGAGCATTAAGGACAGATGGACAAAGCTCAGCCATCAGTAGCAGGTCTGAGAACCTGAAGCCAGAGTGGAAAACCACATCTTGTCTGGTCTTCTCCTTATGACACCTTGTTGGTCCAGGGACACTTAACACTTGAGCCACCTCCCAGCACTTGCTAAATTTCATATGGAGACAGTGTCTCGCTGAGCTGCTCAGGGCCTTGTTAAGTGGCTGAGGCTGGCCTCCAACTTGCAATCCTCCTGCCTCAGACTCCCAAGCTGCTGGAATGACAGGGGTGCACCCCCAGCACTTAGGGCATTTTTAAAGTCCATGTAAAGATGTAGAGCTGCAGAAAGAGCCCTTTCAGTGTCCAGCAGCTCGAGATCTTTCCCTCCAAACACATCTATGAGCACATCCTCTGCTCTGGGCATCATGCATGTGTCCAAGCAGCTGAAGGAACAGCATAGGGTGATGCGGGGCCACCGGGAGACATCCTGGTGCATGAGCTCAACCGGTGAGTGTAGTACCCAGCCCCAGTCGGCATGTGCAGCACCCAGGCCTCGAGCACTGGTGGGCCTTGGGGTCTCCAGTGTCCATGGTCTTATTCTCGGATCACAGGGTAGGCAAGGTCCCTGTGTCATTGGATATTTATGAACCTGCTAAGTGCTGGATGCTGGGGACATGCAATAAGATGCCTGGCGCCCTCAGCAGGGAGCCAGGAGCCTGCAGCCTGGTGACGCAGCATGGGGCTCTGTAGAGGTGGTTCCGGCAGCAGGGGACCCTCACCTCTGCTCATGCTGGTGGGATGCTGCCCTAGGCATCCAGGAGCAGGTGCCCAGGCTCTGAGCACAGAGTGGGGCTCCAGATGGACCTGAGCTGAAGCACCGGGCTCTGTGGGATACACCTGAAGGCCAAGGCAGGAGGATGGCAAGGTGGAGGCCAACATCAGCAAATTGGTGAGGCCCTAAGCAACTCAATGAGACCCTGTCTCTAAATAAAAGACAAAAAAAGGGCTGGGGATGGGGCTCAGGGGTGGAGCACCCCTGGGTTTAATCCCCATGACCGAAAAAAGACAGATGGTTGATGTGGCTTAGAGGCTAGCAGAGCGTCAGAGTTTGAAGTGATGTTTGAAGCGGGAAGGTCAGTTCCACCAGACAAGACCACAGCAGAGAGGAATCCAGAGACCAGCTGAGCCACAGCCAGGTGACCTGTGTGGCCGTCACCTTGGGGTGGAGAGAACGGAGGGTGGGAGAGGCCCCAGGGTGCAGGTGCCAAGGGCAGGAGGAGTGCCCGCTGCAGCTTCACCTCGTCCTGGATTGAGGGCTGCCCCCAGCCTCCCTGGTTCCCTCTGCCATTTTCTTAGCTCTTCCTGTGCCACTTGGCAGCAGCCACAGTGAGAAGGGCTGTGTCTACAAAGTCAGGTGACAGCCCAGGTTGTCCTGTGGGCTCTCACTTGGTGACCTTTCCTGAAAGAAGCAATGACAGAAGAAGCCACAGTTGCAAATTCTAGGTTGCTTTCGAGTCCTTGGTAGGGACAGTGGCCATTTCAAGAGTCATGTCCGAGTCCCTCAACCCCCTTACTGAGGACCAAACCCAGGGTTACTTGGCCCCTAAGCCATGTCCCCAGCCCTTTTTTAAAAAATTTTATTTAGAGACAGGGTCTCACTGAGCTGCTTAGGGCCTTGGATAGTAGCTGAGGCTAGCCTCCAACTTGTGATCCTCCTGCCTCAGCCTCCCAAGTTACTGGGGTGACAGGTGTGGACCACTGCATCTGGCAGCCTTTCAGTTTGGACTAGTAGCAGTCCCCTAGCAGGGACTAGGTCCCGTAGCATTAGTGGGGCACACAGGGTTGTTAGCAGATGATGCTTCAGGGAGGTGGTGGGGCCTCCTGAGTTTCTGGTTTCAATCATGGGCAAGACTGATGGCCAGTTTGGGGGCTCTGTGGTGGCCCAGGGGTGACCGCCTGCCCTACCCCAGATACATCCCCATGGTGGCGGCCTCTGGGAGACTGTGCCTTGGGGCCTTTCGGTCATGGCTGCCTTCCTGGGCACCATCTCCTTGGGGACGGGGATCCTGTTGGTGGTAACCAACATCTCCCAGTCCTTTGAGATCTTCATCAAGGAGCCGAGCGAGGTGGGCAGTATGGGCACCCTGCTTTTCTGAGAGCCATGCCTACCCAAGGACCAGGGAGGAGGCTCGGCAGTGCCTCGGAAGGTAGTGGTGGCCGGGGGCAGCGGTGCTGCAGCACATGGGGACATCGTCATCTGGCTGACATCTGCCCCTCCTCTGCACCGTGGGGCGGCCACCCTCGGCGGGGCTTCTCTCCTCCTTCTGGCTTTGGCAGCTGCAGCCGTGACAGGGACGGGGAGTGCTGTCCCCATTTTCTGTCTGACTTTGGTTTTGGCCTCCCCTCCCACCTTCAGTGATGTGTGCAGCCACCGTGGCATCTCTGGTCCCCACAAAGGTGGCTTTTTGACTCTGCTTGGAAGCACAAAATCTCTATGTGTGGCCTTAGGGTGGTCGCACCTCCTCTGGGGACATGGACAGCGTCACCAGCTTGTCCCCATCATCACCAGCGGTGGCACTATCTGGGTGAAGACTGTTTCCGTGGGGGACATTGGGTCCTCTGGGCTCCGGATGACACAGCTCCCTGCCCAACTGTGGGCAGCTGATCTCCCACCAAGTGTCCAGATGGGCCTCATGTTGGGGCAGAGACAGGACTGCCATCCCTGCCGCCTCATGGCCACCTTATGGCCAGGCAGCTTTGTCCTTGTCCGGGGGAGGCCTGGGGTTGCCATCTCCACCCTCGCCTGGCTGAGCTCGGTGCCCTCAGGGGACCACCCCGCCACGTCCATTTGTCCAGACTCCAGCCGTGGTTTGTCCTCACTGTGCAGCTGCCCCAGCGCCCCTAGGAAGGGACATATTCTGTCTCTCCCTGTGTTTCTAGAATGTTCTGACTGCACTTAGGGACCAAATGCAAGTAAGGGGACAGCAAGATGCCACCAGCTCTTTCGGCCACCAGCACATTCAACCTTCACCACATAAAGAGGCTGGGAGGGGAGGTTCAGGCTCAGGGCCTGAGCTCAGGGTCAGGAGCTCGGGTCTCTGGGAAGATGCTCTGGTGTCTAAGACAGAAAGACAACGACGTCTATGGTGACAGGTGATGTAGAACATGAAGCTGGGGACCTTTCTGGAATTCTCAGCAGCCCCTCTCAGACTCAGCTGCTGTCTCCCTTGGGAGGGTGCCCCAATTCTCCATGGGCACTCTCATGGTCAGTAGAGATGGCATACTGTCCCCAGAGACCTGGGACAAGAACCAGAGGGGCCTCGGCCCAGCCCAGGGCCCAGCAACCTTCTCCCATGTGGCCTTGTCTAGACCCAGTCCCCAGCAGGGCAACACCAACACCAGCTACCTCCCAACCCAAGGGGGCCTCCGCCATACCTCTCCTGCTCCTGTTAGAGAGCAGGGACTCCCAGGCCACTGCTAGGGACTCCATGGCCTCTGGCAGGTAGGCCCAGTCCCTGGCTCCAGGCTGTGCCTGGAGAGCATCAGACTTCAGAGGAGCTTGCCATTCTGCTATCCCCACATGGCCTGGGCTTCCAGTCCGTGGGCAGTGATCACAATAGGTTGTTGGGCAGGGGCTGACCCAGCTTCCAGGGGACTGTCACTGTGGACACCAAAATGGCATAACTGACATACAATGGATAAATGATAAATAAAGGCAAATTTTTACAAACTGCTGGTTCACGGTGTCATTTCTGCTCAGGCTCATCCCCAGAGATGCACTGGCCTGCAGCCTGGCCTTCCTCCTGCTGGGAGCTTCCCCTTGTGCACACGCCTGCATCCCAATGACTCGAGAGGCTGAGGCAGGAGGATCATGAGTTGGAGGCCAGCCTCAACAATTTAGTGAGGCCCTCAGCAACTCACGAGACCCTGTGTCTAAATATGAAAAGGGCCGGGGTGGGCCTCCGTGGTCCAGCAGCCCTGGGGTTCAGTCCATGATACAGGGAAAAATCAAAACCCCAAGTCAGGAACCTCCTGCCTTGGGAAGCACTTGGCCTTTTCTCTCTGCCCTGGGGACTTGGGGCTGTGCCTGGGGCCACTGAAAATCTGCCTCACAGCAGAGCAGTTGGAACCCATTGTCAGGTAACCTGTGTGGGGGGGGTGGGGGGAGTGGACTGGGGCTCAGGCCCCACCTTCAAACACCCCTAGTGTCTGCCGCTGACTTCAGTGGCCAGGTGGCTCTTCCCCCCTGGGGCAGACTCTGCTCACCACTTCCTCCATGTGATCCCTGCTCAACCATGGAGCCCCGGAGGAAGCAGCTGGTCGCCATATTACAGGTGAAAAAAGTAAGGCCCAGGGAAGTAGAAGGCCAGGAGGCAGCTGGAAGGCCAAGCTCCAGGCTCTGCCTACCCCAGGCCCCTGCCTGCAGGGACCTGCTAGAGGTCAGAAATGAGGGGTCCTGGTGGCGTCAGCTGCCACCCCTGGCTCTTAACTCCTGGGTTTCCTTCCCACGACTCCCTCCACCACTGACCCCCACCTGCACTCTTGCCTGGCCTGGTCCTCACAAGCATAGTACCCATGAGCCTCCAGTTTCAGCTTCCAGGTGGGTGGCCACGTGAACTGCACAGCTTCCTGATGAGGGCCGGTGCCTGAGCATGTAGCACCATCCAAGGGCTGTAGTCCAAGGGACATCAAACACCGGCCCAAGCTTCAGCACCCACCACACCCACCAATGTGTCTCCTTGGAGGCTCCCGGGGTGCCCTAACTATTCCAGCACCCACCTCACTCCTTGCCCCAAAACTTCTGGGGCCACATCACCCATCTGTCTTTTCTAGAAGCATTACAGCCTGGATGAGAAGCAAATAGACCAGAATCAGGAAAGGTCTAGCAGTTTCCATGAGGCCAGAACAGGTGCATGCCTGTACGGCATGACTTGCTGCCCGCTTCCTGTCTTGGGGCCGCACATGTGGCTGGGATGGCGCCTGGCGATCAGCCAGGAGGCAGTGCTGTGGGTAGTGACGGAAAAACAGACCACCTCCAGGAAGGTCCAGGACTCTTTCACCCTCATGGACAGATCCTGCCTTCTCTTACAGACCATGGGATGGGTGGACATGTGAACTCACTCCACCCCTCTGACCTTTATCCTGATTGGCTCCTGTGCAGTATATTAGCTGTGTGTACTTCCTCAGTAAACGAGATCCTGCTTTGACTGGTCCCCTGGCAAATCTGGTTGTCCTCCAGTGAGGGAGGGCTGGGTGTGGGCAGCCAGTCGACCTTTGCCTCTCTTGGCTTGTCCTAGTCAGGGCATGTTTTCCCCATTTCTCCCGCAGGTCAGCAGAAAACGGGGGGCTAAAAACCCTGACACATGCCCTCTCTGCTCAACTCTGAAAAGAATCGTGCCTACAAGGACTTGGTTAAGAGCCTTCATAACCCCAGCCCCGTGGTGCACACCTTTAATCCCAGTAACTTGGGAGGCTGAGGAAGGAGGATTGCAAGTTCAAGGCCAGCTTCAGCAACTTAGCAAAACCCTGTCTCAAAAAATAGGGCTGGGATGTGGCTCTGTGATCGGCCACCCCTGGCTAAATCTCCAGTCCCTACAAATTAAAAAGAAAGTGCTGAACACTGGGTGACAGCATGTATCCTGAAGTCTTCGGGGACCAAGGAATTGCATGTGCAGTTCCAAAATGCAGGACACTGGAAGTGGCATGGACAGCGCAGAGGTTGATGGGATGACAGGGAATGCCTTATGATGGGTCTCAGGCTCAAAGGCTCAAGCCGCTGGTTTGCAGGGACGCCGCCCAGGGGACAGGTCACCTCAGGGATCACCCGGTCGCCTGGAGGAATGCGTCAGAGTCGGGTGGGATATGCGGGAGTCCGGGGACCCTGGCAGCTTGTTGCCACTGCCACGGCGTCCTGAGTGCGACAAGTTCCCTCTTAAGGTGAAGAGTGCATGCCGCCAGTGGCCAGAGCTGCCCCTAGTCTGTCAAGTGCGGGTGCCGTGGGTGTGGGATTCGCCCCTGTGGTTGGGACCGAACTGAACCCAGGGGCGCTGGCCACTGCTCCACGTCCCAGCCCTTTTGGACTTTTAAGACAGGGTTTGCTAAGTTCCGAGGCTGGCCTCAAATTTGCCGTCCTCCAGCCACAGCCTCCAGCCTGTGATGACAGGCGCCCGTCTAGGACCTGGTGTTCTCCAATGACTGGGACAGTCTGAAAGGGGTCCGCAAGGGACAATGATGGTGGCCTTAGAGGCTGAGTCTGTTGCAGGCAGGGGTGGGGTCACGAAGCCTGCCTGGTTGTCATTGTGCTCCCGCCCTTACCCCTGCTGAAGTCCCTCTGGTCCTTGGGTGAGCCTGATGCGGGAGCTGAGCCCTAGGGGTCCCCCTGCACTTCCCCAGGCCCAAATCCGCCCTGCATCCCCTGTGTTCCGCACGGAATCCAGCAACATCCCTCCCCAAGGCCGCTGGTGTCCCCATTAATCACATGAGGCTGACAGCACAGACCTGCAAGCAGGCGGCATGATGGTGACTGTGAACGCAGGTGACAGAGCGGACAATCTTTGGGCGTCCATTAGCTCATCTTATCGCCCCGCCTATTGATCACCGCCTACCGCGTGATGAGGGTGACAGAGGCCCCCTGCACCTGGCTGTCCCCGCTGTCCTCCAAGTGGGAGGTGGCAGTTTGGTGAATTGCCCTGGGAGGGGACAAAGCACGGTGCTGACCGATGGGTGAGCGGGGAGAGGGGTGGCCAATGCCCTCCATCCTGGCTCTGCTTCCCCGAGGCCTGGGACCGAGGGAGGTCACTGCTCCCTCCCCTCAGAGCAGCCCCTGGGCAGCAGGCAGGGTCTTTCTCCCAGTGGGGATACTGGGAGGAGCTGGTGACTTCTCCTGATCCTATCCTCTCCTCTTGGCTCTGAGGCCCTCTGCAGGCCTTGGGTTCTTATCCCCCAAATAGAGATCTTTCTTCTAAGCCCAGTGTCTGGGAGGGGAGGGTCGTACCGGTAGGGGGTCTCCTTGTTGACAGACTGCCAAGTCCTCTTCCTGGAGGGACCGGGATTGGGGGCTCCTCTCAATCCAGGCTGCTTGAGTGGCTGATCACACATAACCTTCCAGGTCCATGGGTTATGGTCACACACCTCCAGTGGTAGGAGACGGAGGTCCATCTTACAGATAGGGAAACTGAGGCTCAACGACAGAAAGGAGCCCGGCTGGGTGGCAAATACCTGTCATCCCAGCATTTAGGGAGGTTGAGGGGAAAGGATTGAAAGTTGCAGGCCAGCCTCAGCAACTTAGAGAGGTCCTGAGCAACTCAGTGAGACCCTGGCTCTAAAAAAATATATATAAAGGGTTGGAGACAGGGGTCAGTGGGTAAGGGACTTTGGGTTCAGTCCGTGGTGTCAAGAAAAAAGCCCTTCCTGTCCTGGGTTCTCACTACCACAGGGGCTCCTGGGAGCCGGCAGGAAGCTTGGATTGATGGGCCACCCAATCCTGCACTGGGAGGCACCCCAGAGCCTGGGCCCAGCTGTGACCAATTCAAACACTTCAGGGGAGCAGCCCCCCCTTCACCTAAACATCACAACCATTTTTCAGGCTAGAGCTGAAATAGCGCAAAAAATGGAAGTGCTGTCATGGCCGCTAGGTGGCGGGTCAGCACAATAAGATGTGACAAATCCCCTGCTCCCGCTCCTGCGGCTGTGTCCTGCTCATAATGGAGGGAGACTTCCCCCCACACACACGGTGGGCGAGGGGTCGCTTAGAAAAACTGCCTCTGGGAGATGAATGTGACCATCAGGCCTGGCGGCCGGGGAGTCAGAGGAGATCCAGGCCACCCAACCTGCCCTGAGGAGAAGGAACAAGAAGACTACACACCCCTCTGGTCATGAGGGCACCTCTGTCCCAACCCACAGCTGGGGCCTGCTGTCACTGCGGCCTCTGGTCTCTTTCTGGGAAAGGTTGGGGCCTGGGTCAGAGGAGGGGCCTCGGCAAAACCTGTTCTTAGAGGTCAGATCTGAAGACACGCAGCAACCTCCAAATACCCAGGACTCAAGTGAGGCCAGTTCCACACACCAAGGGAGGGGGTGCAGCCCAGGGCACTCTGGGCTCTCATGGCCAGTCGGCTTCCATCTTTTTGGGGGGGTATCAGGGATTGAACCCAGGGTCACTCAACCTTGAGCACTATCCCCAGCCCTATTTTATATTATATTTAGAGACAGGTCTCACTGAGTTGCTTAGGGCCTGGCTAAATTGTTGAGGCTGGTCTCCAATTGCAATCCTCCTGCCTCAGCCTCCAGAGCTGCTGGGATGACAGGCCAGCCCCACTGCACACACCTTCTTGGAACTTTTGATGACCTTGTGAGGCCCTGGGTTCGATGCCCAGTGCCACAAAGGGGGGGTACTTAAAATTTTAGAACAGTTTTAGATTTGCAGAGCAGTGTGACAGTGGCAGTGCATTCCTGTGTGTCACCCATCATCTTTTGTAGTGGGTACCCAGTCACCACCTGCACCCACTGCCTTCCGTTTTACCTGATGCCCCTTTTTCTGTCCTAAAATCCCAGCCAGGGGCCTTATTGTCCCATCTCTATAGGCTTCTCTAGGCTGTGACCTTTTCTTCAATGGCCCTTGTCCTTGGTGATCTCAACAGTTTGGGGGAGGACTGGTAGGTTGCTCTGATTGTGTCCCTCAGCTGAGCTCATGGCGTAACCGGGACCCTGGGTGTGGAGAGTTCACTGTACCCTTGTGTCTGCCAAGGTGCTTGCTGTGGAAGTGTCCAGTTGACATTGACAGCCACCTCCTGGCTGGGTTGAGGGGATGCTTCAGACCCACATGGTCCCTCCTTTTCTGTCCACCGGTGGAGGGAAGTGTCATGGGCTCTGTGTCCTGGGCTGCACATTTACCTCATTGACTTGGAACCTGCAGGTGGCCTAGCCCAGCCCCCTGTGTTGACCAAGTTCCTCTGATGTCAGCATGACTCGTATCACTGTGCACTGGGTGACAACCCAAAATGACTCTCTCTGGTTGCTCAGACTGGTCCAGCTGGGCCATTGAGAGCCTTCTGTTAGCTCCTGGTCCCATCAGTGTATCCCCATCACTGACCATCTCAGGGTTAGAGAACCAATGAGTGAGTGGGAGGGGGCAGCCCCTACAGCTGGCCATTCCAGAAGGTTCCTTCTCAATAGGCAGAGTACAGTGTGCATGAGCACACAGAGGCATCCCCCACATGGGCAGGACCTCAGCTGCCAGGGTGTGGGGACATGGGACGGAGTGGACAAGGAGATTGTGGGCAGAGGTGGAGGTGAAGCTCAGGATTCACCCTGGCCCCCACTGTACCCTGCGACAAGTGAGCTTGTCCCAGGGCCTGACCTGAGAGAAATCCCAAAAGCGCACAGTGGGGGACACAGAGGCAACCTTCCTGGGGACAGTGCCCAGAACCCACACCTTTGGCCTCGAGCCATGTTGATATATATATATATATATACACACACACAATAGTAGATAATTAAGATATGGCCAACTGGGTGTGGTCCCACACACCTGTCATCCCAGTGGCTTGGGAGGCTGAGGCAGGAGGATCGCAATTTGGAGGTGAGCCTCTGCAACTCAGCAAGGTACTGAGCAACTCAGTGAGACCCTGTCTCTGAATAAAAATATCCTTGGGTTTAATCCCAGTTATTCCTTGCCCCCAAAAAAAAAGTTTTAAAGAGGGAGAGAGAGGGAGGGAGGGAGGGAGGGAGAAGGAGGGGGAGGGGGAGTGGAGGGGGAGGAGGGAGGGGAGGGGTAGTGGTGGTGTCGTCCAAATAACATTTAAGATTTTATTTGAAAACACCTCAGGGGAGGGAGGATTCGACGAAAGCAATCCCAAAAGTTAGAATTTAAAACAAAACAAAAAATCTCTTCAGACAGAACTAACCACACTTCAGAGCTCATGGGAGAGGGGAGGCCCGGTCCAGGCCAGGCATGCTGCCTTCGTGGGGATGCAGTCTCCATGGAGTGCCACCAGGGTCCCTTCATGGACTTGTCCTGCTGGTCATCCAGGATCTTGGCCGAGGATTTGGCATCGTGAACAGCTCGCTGGTCTCCTCCATGGGCTCTTGCTCGATGCTGTCCTTCCTGATTATCTTGGCCAGTAGGTTGGCTGGAGTCAGCAGCTGCACCAAGGGACCTGCAGTGGACAGCTGGGCCAGGAGTCCAGCCAGACCCAGAGGTCCCCCCAAGGTCCACGGATGGCAGGACTCTGCCAGCTGGGCCCCCTCCAGGCTCTGTCTGGTTGTTGTGGAGCCAGCAAAGGACAGAGCTTCCATGACTGGGAACATCACAGTCACAGCCCCATCATGGAGGCCACCAGTGTGACATAAGTTCTGGTCCTCACATCTTCACCCTAGTCTAGAAATTCCTCAAGCCAGGCACAGTGGCTTCTCAAGGGCTCTGGAGTCTGAGGCAGGAGGATGGAAAGTTGGAGGCCAGCCTCAGCAACTTAGCGAGGTCCTGAGCAACTCAGCAAGATCTTATCTCTAAATAAAATGCAAAAGAGGGCTGGGGATGGAATTCAGTGGTAGGGCGCCTGCCTAGCACTTGTAAGGCCCTGGATTTGTTTCTCAGCCCCATGTCACAATAAATCAACAAAATCAAGGCCCCGTGTGTCTCCAGCTCAGAAAGGTTAAAAGTCACTGAAGCCACCACCCAGCCAAGGCGGCTTCAGCTGTAGGCTCATCTAAACCCCAGGGACACATGGGGGATGAGGAAATGGGTCCCAGGGCCTCACAGACTGTCGGGGACACAATTCCTGGTCTGGAGAGCCCATTGTCCTCGTGCATCTGGACAGGAGCCAGGGGCCAGGGGAGGGGCTAGGCTGGCAAGGCCCCAACAGAGCCCAGGCTCTGGCTCTGTCCATCTCCTGTCCTAGAAGACGGTGGCAGAGTTAGTGACTTCCTGCAGAGGGAGTGTCAGCTGCAGGACAAGGGGGACCTCTCTCGTTAATCGAACTTTCACAAGCCACCTCAGACGCTCAGCAGTCTAAGCCACTGTGTCCTGGGACTTGTCACACCTGGAAGCCCAGAGACAGCCTGAGCCCTGGTCAGCCTCTACCTGGGGCCAGGAGGCCACTGCCTCACCTCAGAGTGGTCTTGGTGCCGATCTTCCCCACGTGGTTGAGTGCCTCCTTACTGATGTGGATTCCCTCCATCTGGGCTTAGATATTAATGATCCTTCAGAGGAGAAAAAACATGATCCACAGTGACCGGACCCCAGGCACAGTGGCGCACACTTGTAATCTCAGCTCAGGAAGCTGAGGCAGGAGGATCGCAAGGTGGAGGCCAGCCTCTGCAACTTAGCAAGGCCCTGAGCAACTCAGTGAGATGCGGTCTCTAAATAAAATAGAAAAACAGCTAGGGAGGGGGCTCAGCTGTTAAGTGACCCTGGGTTCAATGCCTGGTACCAAAAGAAGTGACAGGGCCCAAATGTCTCCTTTATACAGTGCTTTAAAATGACACTGTACAGCATCTCGTACTCCTGGACTGGGGAGCAGGAGGTTGGCTGCACCCTCCAGGGGACGCGGACCAGCTGCACGGCCAGTGTCCTGCTCACTGACTAAAGAGTACCTAATGTCCCCCTCTGTCCCAGAACACTGGTCCCTGAGGCTCCAGCCTCTTTCCACAGCCTGGGACCGAGAGGAGCCATTTTTATTTGTGAGATGAACATGACAGTTCAATAAATCAGAAGGTGTCCCCAGAATCTGGCAGCCTACACAGCATCAGAAGGGCCGTGTCATCTGTCATGGTGACACCTGTCACTGGTCCCTTGGGTGCTGGGTGATAAGGGCCGGGGCGATGAGGTGGCGTGTGGTGTGGCCAAGATCACCTGGGCCTGGCGCCTCATCCACCATGGGGATTGTTCACTCTGGCAGCTTCGTGAACAAACTCTCAAGGATCCCTGGCTTCAATTAAAGCCATCAAAACACTACAGGGTTGGAGATGCAGGGATTAGGGACACCCAGTCCTCCCTGCAGCTATCGCAAGAGGTGCTGGGACATCTATGTCCAAGCCCACCCACCGGCTGTCCAGAGGGTCAGAGCCAGGGATCCAGGGATGCGGGGCATGCTGGGGCCTGCAAAGAGAATAGGCCCTGCAAGACCATCAGGATGGGGTCCAGGTGACCAGGCCAGCAAGCACCCCAGGAAGTGACCCTCTATGCAGGCCACCACTGCTGCAAGGTGCCCCAGCAAAGCCCTTCATCTGGGCTCAGAGAACAGGCACTTGGGAGGCTGGGGCAGGAGGATCACGAATTCAAAGCCAGTCTCAGCAAAAGTGAGGCCCTGAGTAGCTCAGTGAGACCCTGTCTCTGAATCAAAGCAGAACAGGGCTGGGGATGGGCTCCGAGTTGAAGGCCCTGGTTCAGTCCCTGGTTGTTGTCAGGTCCCTGTTTTTTATTCTCTCCCTCAAACTTGACCAAAGGGGGTTAAAGGTGAGAACAGGCAAGACCCAGGGGAACAGAGGCTCTGGGACACTGGACAATGTCCCTGTAACCAACCCACCCTGCAGACGAGGGGACAGAGCCTCTGGGTAAGAGGAGCTGCCCAGGGTGGTGAGGGGCCCAAAGTGAAGGCGGGGGGGGGGGGGGACAGCGGCAGGGGCGCACCTGCTTCATCTCCTGCGGGGGAGCAGAGCATAGTGTAGAGGGTCATCCCATGGTCCAGCAGGTCCAGGGGGATCCGGTGGAGAGAGGGGACATCCTCGGTGCCCCTGTGAAGGCCAAGAGGAGTCCCGTCACCTACGCTTGTCTGAGACAAGACACTGGACACTGGGAACTGGGAAGGGGGCACTGACAGCCACAGAGAGCTAGGGGGTGACCCAAGGAAAGCAGAGTCAGGGACAGGTAATAAACTGATCCTCAGGTGACCCCAAAGAACCCCTGCTTTGTTGATTTTGTTTGATGCTGGGAGACTCCACTACAGAGCCACAGATCCAGCCCTTTTTAATTTTTGTTTAGAGACAGGATCTCGCTGGGTTGCTTAGGGCCTTGCTGAGGTTGGCCTCCAACTCATGATCCTCCTGCCTCAGCCTCCTCAGCCTCCTCAGCCTCTGGAATTACAGGTGTGCGCCATTGTTCCTGGCTGGACAATGATATCTTAAATATGAGGCCAAAAACGCAAAAGAAAAAGCAGATAAACTGTGTATGTGTATGTGATGCTGGATGTGGAACCCAGGGCCTTAGGCATGCTGGGCAAGCACTCTACCACTGAGCCACATACACCTCCAGCACAATCAACTGGAGCTTTAGATCAAAATTCAAAACTCGTTTATGTCAAAGACTCTGTTCAACACTGAAAAGACTACTCAAAGAATAAAAAATACTCATGAATCAAACACGTGGAAATGGTCTAGTATCCACACTATGTAAAGAGCACTTACAATTCAATAATAAAAAGATAACATAATAAAAAAGGGCCAAGGATACAAAGATATATTTCTACAAAGATATAAAAATAGCCAGTAAAACACAAAAAATACAGACTCGCTGGCCCTTGGCAAATGCAAATCAAGTTAGAGGCCACCGCACACCCACCAGGACATATACAGTGGACAGTAACAGATGTCAAGTGGTACGTGGAAAAACCAAGACCCTCAGACATTCCTGGTAGGAGTGTGGCAATAAAGCCATCCTACTGGCAGTTCCTTGGAAGGTCAGAGGTGCCGTGTGACACAGCAGCTCCACCCCTCCACACAGATCCAAAAGAAAGAAACTGCGGTCCCCACACGTCTGCGGCAGTGTCAGTCCCACAGCCAAACCCCCCCAACGGGCTTGGGCTGATGAGTGCCCAGATCCCTGAGCTGGTGAAGGCCCCATGCAGTGGGCGCTCCTTAGCCACGGGGGATTCAAGGGCATGGAGGACAGGGGTGAAGCCTGTCAGTCACACCCCACACACAGCCACAGAAGGCTAAGGGACAGAAAGCAGCCTCCTGCTGCCTGAGGTCTGGTGATGGACAGGGCGCAGCAGCAGAGGGACTGTGGATGGCTGACGGGGATGGGGGTGGCAGCATTCTAAAACAAACTGTGGTGGCAGTTTTGTGATTTTGTGGCCACACTAAGTGCTACTGGAGTTTGCCAGGGTCTAGGAGCTGCATCTCCAGAGGGCTGTTCAAAGCCCCACCTGGGACTGGGCCACAGGCTCCCACTGGGACTAGGCCACACCACTGCCTACGGCCTGATGCCTATGGCCTGGAGCTGGCCTGGCATGGCGCTTCTGGGCTCCCTCCTTAGCCCCACACAGAAGGAAACGAGGAGGCCAAGGCTGTCATCCAGACTCACGACCTAAGAGTTTTTAAAAAGACTGGATGCTGCAGTGGCCCAAGCCTGTCATCTCAGCAGCTTGGCAGGCTGAGGCAGGAGGATCGTACCTGGAGGCCAGCCTCAGCAAAAGCAAGGTGCTAAATAAGCAGCTCAGCAAGACTCTGTATCTAAATGCATTGGGTGGGGGATGGGCCTTGAATCCAGGTGGTGCTGGGGTGGACACTTGCTGGCTTTGGCCTGGGCAGGTCCCTGAGTCAGGACAGCCCCACAGGCTCTCAGCACATCAAGACGTCCCAGTGCCCCCCAGGGCCCATGTGGGAAGCCATGAGAAGAAGCCCTCAGCCAACACTGTCCCTTCTCCCCCTGTCCCTCATGAGCCCCGGGGTCAGATGTGGGTCTGCGGGGCAGGGAGCTGGAAGGTCCCCTTGGGAGCAGCCTGAGGGCAGCAGGTCAGGAGTCGTCCACAGTGTGCCCATGTCCCAGATACTCCTCAGCCCCCGCCCCAACCCCAACTTGCCAGGAGCCCCAGCTCCTGTCCCAGTCCAGCCCTGGTCACTGCCCAGCCTGCCTCTGGGCTGCACGCTCCCTGGACACCAGGTCACAGCCCCTGCTCCTGGGCTCAGGGGGCAGCTGCCACATCCTTCAGTGCTGCTGGACAACAGCCCCAGGACTAAGCACTAGAGTCCTATTCTTGAGACCATGTGGCTCCATCCCCACAGGCAGGTTCTCGGGTCAGAGCCACCTTCCTGTGGAGCTTTCTCTGGGGCTCAGGGTGGACAGAGCAGCATCCTCTGAAGACACCTGCTGGCCAGGCCAGGGACACTGGGGGGGGGGGGCTGTGAGCAGGGCTCCCCAGAATGGGGGGGGAGCATGTATCCATGTGGAGCCACTGTGCTAAAGATGTGTCCAAGCCATTCTGCACCAAACCCCCTGTCCTCACGGCCTGGAGCAGCTATACTCAAAGGCAAGCTGAGGTCAGGCAGGGGCCAGAGGCCCCACTATGTCTCTAGGAAGGTCTCACTGTCCTTACTGGTTTTGTTTCTGGAGAGACCTGCATTCTCCTCAGTGTTTAAAGCAGCTCAACTCACAGTAGCCAAGCTACAGAACCAGCTTAGGTGCCCCTCAGCAGATGGATGGATAAAAAAACTGTGGTCCCTATACACAGTGGAATATTACTCAGCCATAAAGAAGAATGAAATGATGGCATTTGAAGGTCAATGGATGGAGCTGGAGAGGACTGTGCTGAGTAAGTAAGCCAATTCCTAAAACCAAAGGCTGAGTGTCCTCTCTGACATGCAGATGCTGACTCACAATAGAGGAAAATAGAAGAGAATTTCATTGGATAAGACAAAGGGAAGGAAGGGGAGGGACTGAGAGAGACAGGGGAATGAATGGACATCACTTTCTCATGTTCACATAGGAACACAACCAGGGACACCCCACAGCAGGGCCAGCCACAGGAATGAAAGTCACACCCCATGTAGGTGATGTGGCAGGATGCACGCTGCTGTCATGGGGAGCTAAGGAGAACAAATTCAGAGACAAATCTGTGTTCCCACCTATGACAAGGGACAAGGTGCAATGTCATTCAGTGTCCTCATTAAAGATGAACCGGGCTCTGCTGGCCTCTGGGAGCCATTGTGAGGGAGCTGACACTCAGGTAACCAGAGTGGCCCCACCTCCTCAGGCCTTTGCTCCCCACAGGAATGTCCAGCCTCAGAGGCCCACGGAGATCCTCCCCATCAGGGATAGGGCAGCTGTGGCCTTTAGTCCCCCTGCTGTCTCCTCCCAGGGGCAACATGTGCTCCCTTTGTCCCATCCTGACTTGTGACATCATGGGTGGGGTCAGACCAGGGGAGCAGAGACATCTGGCAGCACTTACCTGATTACACAGTGGCCTCAGTTGGAGGCAAAAATCATGATGGGGGGGATGGAAGATTCCAGAGCTCGGTGCAGGGAGGTGAAGCCCTTGAAGTCCAGCATGTGCTCCTCCTCCATGAATAGCATGCTGGGGACCATCTCAGCCATGCCCTGGTTGATGTACTTGTTTACCATCTTGTTGATCCCACCTCGGACAGGGTCCCAGCCAGCACAGGGAAATGTCACCTGCTCTCTTCTCGCCGCCTCAATTCCCTCCAGACCCAACCCTGCAGCCTGATTCTCCTACTGGCTCGTTGACCCCAGGCTGGGTACTGGACCCATTCCAAGTTTGGTGTCATCATTTGAAAACAAAAATCATGCCAGGTGTGGTGGCACATGCATATAACCCCAGCAGCCTGGGAGGTTGAGGCAGGAAGATCACAAATTGGAGGCCAGCCTCAGCAACTTAGTAAGGCCCTGAGCAACTCAGTTGAGACCCTGTCTCTGAATAAAATACAGAATAGAGCTGTGGACGGGGCTCAGGGTACAAGAACCCCTGAGTTGAATCCCTGTGCCCCCATCTAAAAAAAAAAAAAAAAGAAAACAGGCATCATCGCCCCAAAATGCCACAAAAAGCCTTCTGTGGAGCTGTGGGGTGCAGTGTCCAGGAGCCACCCCACAGGGCCCTGAGCATGATGCCAAGATACCCCACTTGGGAGCCCCAGAGAGATGTGTTTTCATATGCAAATTCTCCTCTGCTGCACTCAGTCAAGGAGCCCTTTTGGTGGCCTTGCATGACAATGCTCAGGTTAATTAACTTTCCATCAAGTGCAGTTAGAATCCTCTTCCCAGGAAACCTGAGCAAGGAGGGTCAGAGCCAGCTCAGCCTCGGCCCCCAGAACCACCAGCCCCTGCAGAACAGCAGACCTGCCTCAGGTCCCAGCCCTCACCTTCCAAACTAGCACCCCCTGTCATGGAGCTGTTCCCAAAGAACAGGGATGTGAGGTCTGTCCTCACCCAGAGCCATGACGCAGGGCTGTCAGAACCCAGTTCAGAGACAGATCTGCTCTTGGCCACTTATGGAGGAAGCTTAGGCTGCTGCTAGGCCTCAAGGCAACAGTGGATTCATGTTGAACTTACATTTTCAGGGAGTAAAGTGGTAATGGGCCCAAGAAGGACATAAAATTGGGGAAGAGCTGGGCACGATGGCACATGCCTGTCATCCCAGCAGCCCGGGAGGCTGAGGCAGGAGGATCAGAAGTTGGAGGCCAGCCTCAGCAGCCTAGCAAGGGCCTAAGCAACTCAGCCAGGCCCTATCTCTAAATAAAAAATACAAGTGCTGGGACGGGGCTCAGTGGTCGAGGGCCCCCAAGTTCAATCACCAGCATAAAAAACAAATAAGTCCACAAAGGAGCAAGGGAGACTCACTGCCTGGTGTCAAAGTGGGCACCATTCCGTGACCTCAAAGAAAGCAGATGCTGACCTCAGTGGGGCCAGAGCACACAGTGTGGCCACAGCTTCTAAGGGAGTGAAGACTCAGAGCCACATAGTGGGGGGTGCTCAGAGCCACATAGTGGGGGGCTCTCAGAGCCAGGAGCATGTCAGAGGCAGGGCCTCAACTCGGCTCTGGGCTCAGGGTTTGCCACGCATCCTCCCTGTGATCTCTGTCTTCTTTGGCTTCATCAACTGGCCCATCATGGACAGGACATCTTGTCCCCCCTGTAGGAGAGAGGACTTTCTAAGGCAGCTACCAAAGCCCATCCTCCTGCCTCCTGCGGATCCCTGATGTCACTCAACTCCAGATCCCCTGGGAAAAATGAGGGGCTCCTGAACTCAGAGGGATTCCGTCGAGGTTTCCCCTGTCCTGTAAGAATCAAGCAGAGTCGTGCATGGTGGCTCTTGTCTTTAAAAATCTTGACAATTGGGAGGCTGAGACAGGAGGATCACAAGTTGGAGGTCACCCTCAGAGACTTAGTGAGGTCCTGAGCAACTCAGCAAGACCCTGTTTCTAAATAAAATATAAAAAGTGCTGCGGATGGGGCTCCATGGGTAAGCACCCCTGGGGTTTAAGCTTCAGTACAAAAAAAAAAAAAAAAAAAAAAAAAACTCCAGGAAGAAACTCCAATCCCAAGAGTCTCTAGCCTCTCCCAGTCAAAGCTCCCAGGGACAAAAAGCAAAACCAGATTCCCAGCAGAAAGCCCGTTCCTGGAGGGGAGGAGGAGGAGGCCCCCTTCAGGATGAAGAGCAAACCTGACTCTCTGTTCAGCGGGGCCCAGAGCAGCACCAGCTGGGAGCTGGAGGACTCGGGGCTCGGGCTCTGCAGAGACTGGAGCCTCCGTGAGGCTGTCTGGGCCCTCTGAAGGCTCCCACCAGGAACCCCCAGCCTGGGGTGGAGAGCATCCCCCAGCAGGTTGGCAGGTGGCCAGGGGCAGACAACTCCCAGAGATCAGCTGTGACAGCATCTGGACATTGGGACAAAGATGCCAAAGCTCATGTCGCTCATTGCTGAGCCTCCCAGAGGGCCTCCAGGAGGACAGCACAGCCCTGACCACTGGTTCCCAGGGCCTTGGCGTGGGCCATGTACAGGTCATGCAATGTCCCGTCCTAGATGAACTCCTTCTTCTTGTGCCCGTTGCCCTTGAGCAGAGCATGTTCTCCTCGGCCTCCAGGATGAACTCCGTGGCCTGGGAGTCACACCTGCCCTGCCTCTGCCAGCAGACCACAGGCACTGAGGCCATGTCTCTTAATAAAATATTTAAAAAAAGGCTTGGGATGGAGCTCCATGGTTAAGAGCCCCTGGGTTCAAACCCCGGTGCCAAAACCAAGAATGAAACCAAATGCATCTCAAACTCTTACCAAATAAATAAATAGGAAGAAATGTTTTCTAATATGCTCCCATGAAGCCAGCATCATTTTGGTAACAGTATCAGGTAAAGATTCTACAAAGAAAAACAAAGCAAAACAAAAACCCAGGTCAATATCCCCATGAACATAGACACCAAATTTCAAACAAAAATCTGGTATTAGTAAACCAAATTCAGCGGCAGGTTATCTCATTGATTGCGGTCCTAGGGAGGGAACCCAGGGATGCTCTACTATTGTGCTGTATCCCTCGCTCTCTTTGGTGTTTTTATTTTGAGTCACTGTCTTACTAAGGTGTGGAGGCTGGCCTCCAACTTGCTTGCCCATCCTCCTGCCTCCGCCTCCTGAGCCACCTGGATGACAGACGAGCACCACTGTGCCCTGCTGGGATGAGATTCTGCCACTGTGTCAGACTTCCTCCACCTTTGATTCAGTGTGGCATTAGCAGATCTGTTCAGTTCTGGATGTGACAGGGAGCTCAGCTGGAGGCCTGACAGTCTGCTCAGAGGTTGGTGTATGACACACTGAGGAACACACAGGGTTAATGGCAATTGCTGGCAAGGTAGGTCCCCTCTGAGAAAAGAGAAATTTCCATTTCACTCCTGAAAGCATCTTTAAAGCCCAAATTCCAATCAAAGGGGAAAGTATAATAACTTCCTCTGGGCAAATTTATAATGAATCCAGGATTAATTGGCCTTAATAAAGTTGAATTCATGACTGGATGTTTGTAAAGAACTCTGAACCACCTTGGTTTCAAAATGTCATTGAAGACACAAAAATAAGCCAGCATCCTATGACCATGAGGAACAAATTCCAAATCATCCAATTCTGCAGCCAGTTTCCCAGCAGTCATGTCCCCAGGGACTGTGCCCAGCCGGTGAAACTGAAGGGAAACTGGTGAGTGCGCTGTGGAGGAAGATGCCTATATAGGCTACTGCTCTGGGGGTGAGTCCCACTCAAGTTGGGGTCATGGTACATTTGCAGGTATCCATGCATCCTCAGAGCTGGGTATGGTGGCACATTCTGTCATCCCAGCAGCTCAGGAGGCTGAGGAAGGAGGTTCAAAATTTGGAGGCCAGCCTCAGAAACTTAATGAGGCCCTGAACAATTCAGTGAAACCCTGTCTCTAAATAAAATAAAAAATAGGGCTGGGGGTGGGGCTTAGGGGTGAAGCATCCCTGGGTTCAGTCCCCAGTACACACACCAAAAAAGAACAAAAAAACAGGAAAGAAGACCAGAAGCCCTCAGGATGTTGGTGGCCTCAGGAGGGCTTACCTGTGTGCTAGCCTCCATGCTCAGTCCTGAGGCTGGCTTTGAACTCAGGCACGTGGCCGGTGTGGAGGGACATGGGGTTGAGGAAGTTCTTGGGCACATCTGGACCACAGATGGCTGTAGAGTTGTCATTACTAGCCTGCTCTCTCCAAATGACAAGAAGATGGAGAAATGTTGACAGAGGGCTCCAACTCCAAGTCAACCCTTCAACAAGCTGGGAACCATAAATGATGGGCCTTAGTTTCTAAATCTGTGAACTACAGCCAAGGACAGGAGCAGCTCTGCCTACTGAGAGGTCTGTGGGGAGAATTGCAGACTAGAAAGTATGGAAATACTCATGAAGCTTTAAAGGACTGTTCAACATTGGTGACAGGTAGAGATTCAAAAATGTCTGTCAGGCATTGCTACAGGTGATGCTTGAGATGTGTGGGTGCCATGAGTGAAAGACAATAATATGTATGCTTTTACATCTGAATCAGAGAAGTCTGTTCTGTTTTGCTGCCCACCATAATCTGTTGAGATAGGTGCAGAGTCTCACACTCATTACTCATGAAAATAAATCAAGGTTTCTGAGCATGGGAGGAACTTATCCAAATCCCCACAGCTCCTCTGTGATGGAAATGAGGGCACATTGCACTCTGCCATTTGGGCTCTTGTAGAATTTGGTACAAAGTCCTCCTAAAGAGTCAGATTGACAAAGCTTGGTGGGGAGCAGACTGGGTGTGATGTCCCATGCCAGGATCCTTGGCTTCAAGTGGATTATTGCCAGTTTCTGAGACTTGAGTGTGTCCTTTTCCCTTTCCTGTTGACCTGAGATGTATTTGTTTCTTCAGAGCAACACTCTGTGCTCTGCCTTCTCTGCTATTTGGCCACCCTGTCCCTGAGACAGGAATTTCCTCCAGGAAGAAGCCAGGTGGTTACATGATGCAAAAGATAAAATCTGGCTTTAGGGCCAAACAGATGCAGTTGGATTCCCAGCTTCACCTTTTCTTAATCTCGAAGATTGCACAAGCCATGGTTTCTGAGCCTCAGTTTCCTCATTTGAACTGACTTCTCTGTGGCTCTGAGATACTTTCAAAATTTAATGAATTAACAAACCCAAATGAAAGAGCCCAGCCTGGGGCCCAGGACTGAGCCAATGCTCAAAGAGAGGGGGCACCATTGTCTTTCCCTCACCAGGGAAGGTGTTCCATGGGAATATAAGATA
Source organism: Marmota flaviventris (assembly GCF_047511675.1). Classification (NCBI taxonomy): domain Eukaryota; kingdom Metazoa; phylum Chordata; class Mammalia; order Rodentia; family Sciuridae; genus Marmota; species Marmota flaviventris. Next base: position 786,720 of record NW_027288344.1, read on the forward strand.
AGTGGGTCCTGGGGAGCAGGCAGACAAGACCTTACTAGCTCTGGCCACCAGGGACTTGAGTAAAAAAAGCAAAGATTCAGTGAGACAAGTCCAGAGAAGGTGGTGTGGAAAAGATCAGAAACATATGGCTAAGATTTTTCTGGGAGAAGAAGGGAAAATTGCTTCTTGAAAATAATCTATGTCAAGAAAAAAATCCAGGGAATCTTAGGAACAAACACTATTATGTGCAGAGTTGATAGGGCTTTGAAGATCATCTTATCCAGCTCCTTTGACCCATGTGGAAATTGAGGCACAAAAAGAAGAGGTTATTATTGGAGTCAATGAAGGCATTCATGGAAGACTTCCAACTCCCTCTGGTGTTCATGACACCTCCCATGCAGCCTGGGTGGGACTGGAAGAGGGCTTACCTGTGTCATGGAAAGGGAGATAGAACCTGCTTCTATCTTTGGTGATCAGAAGAGGAACAGGAAAGAAGGTGGGTCCATTGGCAGTATCCAAAGCCTGGACCCCAACTTTTCTGTCCAAGGCCTGGTGGCCTTGTAATGACTCTGATCTGCCAGTGGAAGCTGGCTGGCCAGCCCTATCTGTCTAGAATTCTTCCTGGCCCATCCTGCCAAGAAAGAAGAAATTCTGTACTCAAAGTGGGGGCTGGGGCAGGAAGGATTGCCTTGGATGTCCTCAACAGCTCTGGAAGTCTTCACACAGGGTCTCTGGAAAAATAAGAGGTGATGTCCCTGCAGAAGAACCATTAGAAACTTCTGTGTGATGGTGAAACAAACCATTTCTTCTTCCATAATCATCCTTGCTATAGCCCTGGCTCAGGTCAGACAGCCTGCCATGTTTGCACTTTATTTTAAAATACCTCTTGCTTTATCTATATCTATATCTATATCTATATCTATATCTATATCTATATCTATCTAACCATCTACTTATCTATCTATGTATGTATATATCCACATATCTATATATCTATATATCATCTATCTATATCTATATATCATCTGTCTATCCTTGTGAATACCTGAACTCCCAGTCAGAAGAAAGCACTCAATTTTGTCTTTGAGTGAGCTGATGGTAATGTGATTTCTCAGACAGAACCCTTTGAGCTCTGCAGTAGAAACAAGCCCGTTTATGATGTAATTTAAAAGAATAGCCTCCCAGTTTTCTCATCTTTTTGCTGGATCCACCTTATCCAAGGACAGAATAAGCCAACGTTTGGTTAAATAGTTCACAGATTAATTCTCAACAGATGTGAGAACTTTTTTTCTTATATTCCCCCACTCTTAGAGAGAATCTGGTCAGATTTTCTTGCTGGATTCACAAGTCTAGAAGAGAAGGATGGGGGAGGAAAGGGGATTTTACCATCATGCCCATTGAGGGAGTCCCTTCTCCCCAGCCACTGTCAGCCCCTCAGGGTCTCAGGCTGTGTCTGGAGCCTTCAGAGGTCTATGCTTTGGGCAGGGTCCTCCAGGACTGCCTGCATTCAGAAAGGAACACTGTGTCTGCCCTGTGAAGTAAACAGATGGAGCTTACTAAAATAAAATTAAACAGAAGAAAAACAGTACAAGTAAGAATCTCAAATTCTCAATTCTCTGTGCTTTGGGCAAATTATTATTATTTTTTTAATTTTAAGTTTTATTTTTTTTGGGGGGTACCAAGCATAAAACCCAGGGTCCTGAAACACTGAGCCACACCCTCAGCCATTTTTTTAAAAATTTTGTTTAGAGACACAGTCTCACTGAGTTGCTTAGGGCCTTGCTTTGTTGCTGAGGCTGGTGTTGAACTTGCAATCCTCCTGCCTCAGCCTCTGAGCCACAAGGATTACAGATGTGTGCCATCACACCTGCTGGGCAAATTATTGAGTAAGGTTTCAGGGAGCTGAAACCTTACTTATCAGTTGCATTTATTAATTTACATGGTAGCGCTGTTGAAGAGATTTAGAATTCTTCTAGGAAACTGGATGTTCACATGATTTGAGTTCCACCCCCAATTTCTGGCCTGTGCCAAAGAGAAACAATTACATTGCCTGCAAAGTGATCTGGCCTCCCTTGTCATAATCTAGTGATCAACTTTGCATCAAAAGTCATAGGGTGCCCACATAAGGTGCTTCCTGATGAGATGCTGCATGGAGTGCCCCACATGGCCCCAAAACGTCCTTGTCCAAAATGATTCACCTAAGTAGATGACAAGGTCAAAGGAAGAGGGAGAGAGTTAAATAAGAAAAGAAAACAAAGCACAATTTCCAAAGGAAAACTGGTCCAGTCTCTCTTTAAGGTCAATTTCAAGAGAAGTGGGTGGGAGAGAGAGGGGAACAGGACTAGCAGGAATTGTGGAATGTGATGGATATCATTATCCAAAGTACATGTATGAAGACATGAATTGGTGTCAACATATTTTATACACAACCAGAGATACAAAAAATTGTACTGGATATGTGTAATAAGAATTGTATTGCATTCCACTGTCATTTATTTACTTATTTAGCAATACATTTATTTTATTTGTTTATTTATTTATTTATGTGGTGCCTGGGAATCGAACCCAGGGCCTTGTGCATGCTAGGCAAGCGTTCTACCACTGAGCCACAACCCTGAACACTATTTTTTAAAAGATTAATTAACAAAAATAAATGTCAAGAAAATAAAGTGGTTGGCATGAGGAGAGTTTGTTTTATATAAAAGCAAGTTGAGAGACATAACCATTAAGTATAATCTGCAGTTCTTGTTAGAATAATGTGGTTTTATTTTATTGAAGTGTAATTCATATAACATAATTAACTTTTTTTTCTTCTTTTCTTTTTCTTTTTTTTTTAATTTTTATTTTTGGTACCAGAGATTAAACATAGAGGCACTTAACAACTGAGCCACATTGCCAGCCAATTTTATTTTTTTCTGCAGACAGGATCTGGCAGAATTGCTAAAGGCCTCACTAAGTTGCTTAGGCTAACCTTGAACTTGCAATCTTCCTGCCTCAGTCTCCAGATGTGCTGGGTTTATAAACATGTGCCACCACACCCAGTTACAAAAAACCATTTTAAAGTGAACAAATGGATGGTGTTTATTGCATTCACAATGTTATACAACTATGATCTCTCTCTATTTGCAAACTTCTCCATCATTTCCCTTAAATAATGACTCCCTCTTTCCTCTTTCTGTGAAATCACTAACCTGAAATTCATGAGCTATTTTTTTGTTTTTGTTTTTATTCATTTTTTTTTGTCTATGCTGGCAATCCAATCCAAGGCTTTATGTATATTAGGCAAGTACTCTGCCATCAAGCTACACCCTCAGATTTTTTTTACCAAGTTTCTATAAATTTCAGAATATGTTTACCATGTGTTTTTAATAAGTATTCTTGGATGTCTACTTTAGAGAAAGAAAAACTTACCTTCAAATAAAAACCTGTAAACAAATGTTGATTTCATCTGTATAAATAATTGCCAAAAGCTGTAACAACCCAAATTTCCTCTGGGAGGCAAATGAAACTTAAAACAAAGACAAACAAACAAACAGAAAACTGTGACCAATTCATAAAACAAAATAACATTCAGCAATAAAAAGGAATCAAGCTGGGTGCAGTGGTGCAGGCCTAAAATCCCAGCAGCTCAGGAGGCTAAGGCAGAAGGATGGCAAATTTAAAGCCAGCCTCAGAAATAGTGAGGTGCTGAGCAACTCAGTGAGACCCTGTCTCTAAATAAAATACCAAATAGGGCTGGAGATGTGGTTCAGTGGTTGAATGCCCCTGAGTTCAATTCCCAGTAAAAGAATAAATAAATAAATAAAAAGGAATGAGCTACTGATACAAACAACTTGGATTAAACTCAAGATTTTTATTTTTAATGTAAGGACCTGATCTTAAAAGGTGATATACAGTGTTGCTCCACTTGCATGACACTCCCAAAGAGAGAACCCAATATGGGTGAAGAATAAAGCAGTGGTTGCCAAGAGTTACCAATGGGAGCAGGATATCTGGAGAGGACTTGGACCCAGGAGTTGTTTGGGTAATGAAGCTGTTACATAACCTCATTATACATGTACTAAAATGTGTTAAAAAAAATTCTGTGTTAAAATTCATAGAACTGTACACACAAACACACACACACACACACACACACACACACACACACACACCAATTTTAATATACATTGGGAGGAGCTGGGACATTAGGTTAGAAGTACTTAACCACGGAGGCACATCTTCAGCCTTTTTCCTTTTTTATTCTGAGAGAGGTTCCACTAAGTGATTGATGCTAGCATGATTAACCCAGTCTAATTTCCTCTTAAGATAGGGAGCCATCTTGCCACAAAAGCATAAAATTTAATTTCAGCTTTACTATAAATGACTGCTTGGAATGCCTGCCCATGCCTTGAACTCACCCAGGCCTGGCTTTTTTTGGCCAGATAACAACCCTCTCTGAAGCTCTAATGGTGCCTCATAAATTCCAATGTTGAGATCTAATTCACTTCCTAAGTGCTGACAGCAGACCATTAACTAGCCTTTGTGTCATACTTGTCAAAATTTTGCTATCTGTAAGTTCTCAAGACATTCCCCATTCTTTTTGTAACTTTCTGTGTTATAAAGCTGTGCTCCTAAAGAGCTGTGGGACTGTCTTCTGTTTTCACATTTTTCAGGATCGAGAGCCCTGACTGGTCAGAATTACAAGCTTGCTTTAATTTGATTTCAATTGGAGTCAGTGGACTTTTCTTGGCATCATGGTTTAACAAGCCTCCAACTTGCAATTCTCTCATCTCAGCCTTTCAAATCACTAGGATTCAGGGAAGCATCACTGTGCCAGGCTTAATAAATAATCTTAAAAAAGTGAGAGATATATTGAAAGAAACAATTAAGGGAATGGCAAAATTTGACTATTTTTTCTAAGCTATAAATATATAGGTGTATAATTTTCCAGTCTATTTTTCTGCATATTTGATATTTTATATAATCTAAAGAAGAAAGAGGAGGAGAATTTTTTCTGATGAGTCAGTCTGACCCTGTCTGGCCCTCAGAAATGCCATTCCCCTCTCCCCTGGAAAAACAATCATTGCTCTGTAGGCCACACCCTTAAATCTGGGACCCTCAATAAGAACAAAACTGTTACCAGCCCCCAGCCAGGTGCTCAATGACTGATCAGAGTCTGCAGTCACTTTCAATAGCCTGGCTGCTGAGGACATGAAAGGTTGTGCCATGTCTAGTCCCCACCTCTTGCACCTTCACCATGAAGACCAACTAGATCCCTTCAGAACACTCTTCCCCATGGTTATGCTCCTACAGGACACTCTAGCAGCCCTCTTCTGGGCTCCCCTCAACTACACACACAACTGTACAGCTGAGTGGCATTTGTCACATTGTAGGGTCATTGCCTCCAAGAACAGAAATGGAATGTCCTTGAACCCATGAGAGGAGCTACAGGTCTGGGTGCATTTGCAGAGGACAGCACTTATCAGTGTGCCCTGGAGATCCCTCCCACACCTTTGAATTATAGGTGTTTATTGAAAGGCAGACTCTGGGTCCATCCTCAGACCCACTAAACCAAATTTGCTTAAATGAGGTGCAGGAAAGAGCATTAGAGCGAAGGCCCCCCACACTACTGGTTAAGAGCACTAGCCCACGAGAGCCTCCTTGTCCTCCCCTGTGAGAAACCTCTCCTAAAGGGCCTACTAATCTGGGGGAGAAATCCTGCCCATTTTCTTCTCTGTAACCCCACCCTTGGCTTTGCCTAAAGAGAGGTCAGAATACTTTTTCTGCAAAGGGCTAGCTAGTAAATATTTTAGGCTCATGGGCCATAGAATCTCTGGGACAACTACTCAACTTAGCCTTGTAGCATGAAAGCCACAAACATGTAAATGAATGGGACAACTGTATTCCAATTAAACTTTATTTGTGGATACTAAAATGTGAATTTCATATAATTGTCCCACATCATAAAATATTCTTCTTTTGTTTTTTTCTCCTAGTATTGAGTATTGAGTGTGGAACCCAAAAATGTTCTACCTCTAAAATATCCCCCTACCTGGTTTTTTTTTTTTTTTTTTTTTTTGATTAGGGTCTCACTAAGATACCCAAGAGGTCTTTGAACTTATGATCCTCCTGCCTCAGCCTCCTGAGTCACTGTGACTCCAGGTGTGCTCCACTGTACATATCTCTTCTTTTCATTATTCAATCATTTTTCAGGGGTCCATAAGGCAGACTTGCATTTGCTTAGGCCTGGGAGGGTGAGGGAGTGAGGGATTACAGGTTAAGGTGGTGAAGTTTATCCTTGGAATTATCAAATGCATTTATCTGTGAATACACTAAAAAACCACAGAATTGCACACTTTAAATGGGTGAAATATATATCAATAAAGCTGTTTCTAAAAAACAAACAAAAACACTTTTAGCTCAAAGACCACACACATATAGCAGGTAAGATTCAGTTCATGAGATTAGCAGACCCCTGCAGCAGGTAGGAACATTTTAGATCAACAAGATTCATATACTTTCTTCTTTTCTTGGCCAGAACCAACATCTTCCAGTAATTCTTCAGTATAAAGAACAAAAAGGGAAAAAAGAGAGGAACATTATTGATGTTCTCTAGATCTTCTAGCAAGTGTGGAGTCATTCCTTTGGTCACATATATGCAAATCTGTAAGAAGGGTGATATAGCAAACATTAGGGAATGGCTACTATTCAAAAAGGAGTGACCCACAAATGTGATTGTGGTAAAACTGGAAAAGTCTATAAAATTACCCTGCCTGCTGTGCATAATGTCATGGACAAGAAAATTAAAGGCAAGATTCTTGCCTAAAAAATTAATGTTTATCTTGAACCCATTAAGCCCTCTAAGAGCTGAGAAAGCTTCTTGAAATGGGTGCAGAAAAAAAGATAAGAAAAATAAGAAGACAAAAGAGAAAGGGGCTGTGTTTAGTAGAAACCCCTGTCTGCTCCACCGAGAACAGCACTTTCTGTGAGAACCAATGGAGCTGGGTGCAGTGGTGCCTGTAATCTCAGCAGCTCAGGAAGCTGAGGAATGAGGATTCTGAGTTCAAAGCCAGCTTCAGAAAAGGAGAGGAGCTAAGCAACTCAGTAAGACTCTGTCTCCACATTAAATACAAAATAAGACTGGGGATGTGGTTCAGTGGTTAAGCACCCCTGAGTGCAACCTTGGTACCCAGATGAGAGAGAGAGAGAGAGAATCAATGGAAATTGCTTGAGTCGCTGGACTCTGTTGCCTAAGAATTCATGGCATGATAGAATGAAGGTCCTTGGATTTTTTAAAAAAAGTCAAATGTCCATATACTAAATGAACAGTGTTCCCAGAGTTGAATCTAGACATGAGGGAGTAGGTAGAAGGTAGGGATTTAGATAGAAGAAAGGTCTGGTGGAGTGACATGAGGATAAGCCAGAGCTATGTTAGACAGGTAGGTAGTGAATCAAGGAGTTTTGGGTTGAAAGTGTTATCCAAAGTTCATTATTTGGAAACTTCACCAAATTCATACATAGATGGTATTTGGAGATGAAGTCTTTGGGAGTTAATTAGGGTTAGATGAGGTCATGAGGATGGGGCCCCCATGGTTGGATCAGTGTCCTTATGAGAAGAAGAAGTAAGACTTGAGTGATTTCTATTATTCTCTGCCTTCTGCCATGGGATAATGCAGCATGAAGGGCCTCATCAGAAGCAGCCCTTTGATCTTGAACTTCTCAGCCTTCCTAACCATGAGTGAAATAAACCTGTATTGTTTATAAATTATCCAGTCTCAGATAATTGTGTTATGGTTAACACAAAATAACCTAATACAACAGAAGTCAATAAACCATGGTCTACTGTATGTTTCTGTAAGGCCTGTGCACTAAGAATAATTTTTTATAGATGAAGTTTGCAACTGGATAGAAAAACCCACACTGATCCCTGCAGTGATTTACTGTCCACCCAAAGTCTGTGTGTTAAAGTCTTGGTCTCTAGTATAAAACCATTTGAAGGTAAGAAGTCCTTTAAGAGAAAGGGCCTAGTAGGAGATCCTTACATCACTGGGAGCAGGTCTTAAAAAATTGTGGGATTCTGGCCTCTTGCTCTTTGTTTGAATCCTGGCTGAAAAGGTAAGAAGTTTGGCTTCTTCATGCAATCCCAACATGATATTCTTCTCTTGCCAGAGTCCCTAAGCAATAAAAAACTGGAATCTCTAGAACAATAGTCCATGAACTTTATAAGTTAATTGTTTTGGCCAGTTTCTTATGTGGACAGACAGCTGGTGAATGGAAACATTAATTAAGCAAAATGTTATACCTCAAAAATAATACCACTCTTCTTATTAGGTTACCTGTATTATAAAAAAAAGTACTCAATCATTTTTATGTTTTCAATTTAGTTAATATAAAAAAAAAGTTGTAGAAATTTGTTTTCTATTTTGTTACATACATCTATTCATAATAATTTTGATTTTGCTCTTGGACCATAGCACCTAAAATATTTACTAGTTGGCCTTTTACAGAAAGAGCCTGCTTACCCATGATCTAGCAATCAATGATATTCCATCTTAAGTGGTGCCTGACTGGGAACCCGACTTTGCCCTCAAACTGGAGTTCAAGTCTATCAGTTGTTAACCATCTCCAGATAGGAGGTGGAGGCAGAGGAGCACTAGGGAGAGGTGCAGAGACCAGGAACTAAGCCAAAGCCCATGGAGACAATGCACTTTTCCTGAAAAATCTATAGAGAGATGGCTTTGTAGAAGAACACGACTGGCATAGATCCTTCTGTTATGTGAATAGAACCAAATGGAGACAGGCATTGATTACTCTCTCACTAGAAGGTCAGTTTTCTAAGCATGGTAACAGGGTGATCTTGTTCTTGGTTTAAAGAACACACATAGTCTGGAACATAGTGGTTTGTTTTTGCTGGTTAGGGTTTTTTCATATTGTTTTGTTTTGCATAACAAGAATTGACCCCAGGGACACTTAACCACTAAGCCAGATTCCAAACCCTTCTTTTTTTTTTGAGATATGGTCTCATTAAATTACTTAGGGCCTTGTCAAGTTACTGAGATTGGCTTTGAACTTATGATCCTCCTGCCTCAGCCTCCCTAGCAGATAGGATTACAAGGGTGTGCTACCATGCCTAGTACACATTGTGGGTATTTAACAAACCCACTATTAATGAATAAGTGATGCCTCCCTTAGTTATTAGATTTAAATGACCTGAGTAAAGAACTATGATAAATACTCCCATCTCAATTTCCAGACAAATTTTAATGGTATATCCCAAGCTGTGTTCCTCAAGATGTTAAAAGGTAGAAAAATCATGATGTGGTGGTGCATGCCTGTAATTCCAGTGACAAGCTGAGACAGGAGAAGAATGAGTTCAAAGCAAGCCTCAGCAAAAACATGGCACTAAACAACTCAGTGAGACCCTGTCTCTAATTAAAATACATAATAGGGCTTGGTATGTGGCTCAGTGGCCAAGTGCCCCTGAGTTATCTTTGGTAAGAAGAAGAAGGAGAAGGAGAAGGAGAAGAAGATGAAGAAGAAGAAGAAGAAGAAGAGGAAGAGGAGGAGGAGGAGGAGGAGGAGGAGGAGGAGGAGGAGGAGGAGGAGGAAGAAGAAATAAATATAAAAATTTTGTGGGTAAATATATTTTGAAAATACTACATAGTGAAATCCTTTTCTGGAGAGTCCCAATAAATATGCTCACTTATTAATGGGCCTGATAAATCATGTGCTACTAGCTGTTAAGAGTACAGGTGGGCTCTGTTACAGTCTAATATTTTCATCCTCACACATCTTCCCAATGCCACAATTTCCAAGAGTTTGGAGATTCAGATAATGAAAATCAGACTGGTTCCCAGGTTGCCCTGCAGCTGATGCAAGATTGAACATTCTCCATTCCATTTCATCCACGTTTCCTCAAGTTTTGAAATTTCTGTTGTATGTTGCCTCTTCTCTTATCTTCATAATCTTGTGCATTTATACCTTTTAAAGAAAATTTTCTTCTTGGGCTGTGGTTGCGGCTCAGTAGTAGAGCACTCACCTAGCACATGCAAGGCCATAGGTTCAAACTTCAGCACCACATAAAAATAAATTAAAAAATAAAGTTATTGTGTGTACTACAACTAAAAAAAAATTAAAATCCTCACCTATTTTGGATTTTGGTTGAGTAGGTAAGAAACACCAATGTGCATGGGCTAGTCAGTCATCTTTACGTGCAAAAGTGGTGAACCCAGCATAATTCCATCTTCAGTTTGGGAGGCATCTTATCACAAATCATGAAAAGGTAATTTCTGTTTTACTATAAATTTCTGTGATTTCTAAACTTGTTCATAATCCCTGCCCATGCCTTGAACTCACCCATTCTTGGCTTTCCCTGACCAGATAACAACACTATCTGAAACCTCAGTGACACCTCATAAATTCTTATGTTTGGATCTGAAATGACTCTCTACCTTGAAATATGAAGCCATGGAGATCATTAACCTACTCCCTGTCTTTGTTTTATGCTTGTAAAAATCCTGAACTGTCAATTCTCAAGACACCCATTTTGGAACTTTTGTGTTATAAGACCTGGTTCCTGGAGAGTTGGGGGACTGGTCTCTAGCCTGGGGTTTTTGGGAGAGACAGTCCTGGCAAGTGTCAGTGGACATAAATACAAGCTTGCTTTGATTGAAAATTGGAGCTGGTGGTCTTCTGATCTTGTTGTGGTTAAGTAAGGGATAAAGGGCTCTGCATTGGAGTCATGCTGGGAAGCAGGAAAGATTTGGAGATGGTAGGTGAATTTAGGACACTATCGCTTTCCAGGCTCTCCAAAGCACTTGGGTACCAGGGTAGGGCTGCTTGGCCAAGAGCATCTAGGACCTGGGGGAAAAAAAATGCCAAAGTGTGGGGAGGCCCCGTCTCTCATGGAGTTTAGTGGGTGATAGATAAGTGGATATTTGGGTGGAAATACGTGAGAAGTGTACATGATACATATAATCACAGGAGAATAGAAAAACCCTAAGAAGTTGTAGTCCAAGCAGTGTGTGTGTGTGTGCTTGTGTGTGTGTGTTTGTGTGAGTGTGTGTGTGTGTGTGTGTGTGTGAGAAAGAGAGAGAGAGAGAGAGAGAGAGAGAGAGAGAGAGAGAGAGAGAGAGAGAACAGGTTTCCAAGCCTGGCTGAAGGGGTGGTGAGCATTCTGGAGAAAAATATCACATCAAGCCACCAGCTATCTGATCTCAGTCAATGTCCCTTCTTTCTCTGAGACTCAGTTTCATTATGTATAAAATGGAGATAATGCCTCACAGAGCAGTTCATCTCTGAACTTGAAGGAATGAGTGTCAGAAAACACTGATTTTGAATTAAAATGGGAAAATGGCCATTCTTGAGATCATATATCTCCTAACCTGAAACATTTACTCTCTTGCTTCGTGGAGCATTAGATGTCTTATAGTGACATTGACCAATTTGGAAATGTTAACTTATTTCAAAGATGAGAAAACACAACTCTTGGCAGAGGGCTGGGGTCATTGCCTGGGGTCCTGCTGTCAGTGTGGACAGAAGCAGGATTTAAACCCAAGCTTCCAATGCTCCAGAATGTTTCCATCCTGCTGCCTTGAATTTACTCTGAGGATTCCCTGATACCCTAGGCACTGAGGACATGACCACAAAGGGTGAACATCACTGCAGGCCACTTTGCCTGGCCTCACACTTTTTGTGACTTTTGGCACTGATCTGCAAAGTGACATTAAGTATTATTATCTGAGTCTTTTGTAGGCAAGAGAAGCCTCAAAATTCCTTTTTTAATGCTTGTGGAAGCAAAAGATATTTATAATTAAGAGATTATGAGACTTTGAGATTTAAAAATATGAAATTCCCACTGGATTCTGGGACATATGTGGTCACAGGTTATTTCTTTGACTCATCACCTGACTCTGGCAATGGCCTAAGGGTGACACAAGTCACTCTTAACTAAACTCAGAATAAAGAAAAATAATTCCAAAAGCTTGGGGGTAATTTTCCTTGTTCTTATCAAGAAAGAAATAGCATGGCAATAAGTCCAGGTAAGAAAAGGCAGGAAATACGATGATGCTGGTTGGAGAGAAGCAGCCTGAATCCTGGGTAACAAGAAACTCCATAAAGTGATCACAAAGCTGTACTAATTGGAAATTTTACAAGTGCCCATAAAAAAGTGCAAGTCCATGGATGAGTCCCCAGTGTAGGGCCTGGAGCTCTGGAATTTGGGCTGCCTCATGTGAGAGGCCCTGAAACACACCCTCAAGCCAACTTTGATTTTCCATCTATGAATCACAAAGAGGGGGATGTTAACAACAGGCCCCCTGGAAGCTCCTGTGGGAAGATCCCAAACCCTTTGTTTTCTCTATCAATTTGGAGGCACATATGCTATGTATATAAACGTTAGAACATTTAAATTTTTACCATTCTTTGTCATGGTTGTTTTAAATTTCATATTCTCTAAATTTCTAGCCCCCAATTAGACTTTCCTGATCATGGTCATGGTGGAGTGAGGCATTGCTGTGATAAACTTAATCAGTTGATGCCTCATTTCTTGGATTCCTTTGACTATTCTTTGTAGTTCACATTTTTTTTTCATCCATTCTCTCTCAATTTTGTGAAAGAAAACCAAAAGGGATTTGGACCACATTTTGATGAGTGGGGGCAGGAGGAATGAACCAAAGACCTTTAGGAGCTGGGATGTTATGGCAGAGGGATTGCAAGCAGGTTTCCTTCCAGGAGCTAATGGACAATAAGCTAAGATCTTAGAACACATGAGAATTGTATCATTTTCTCACGTGTGGTTCAGGACTGGGTAGAAAATCAGAGCAAACTCCAGAGCTTGTGTGGGCACCCAGATTCTTTCTATTGTGTTCTCTAGAATCTGGTAAAATTTTGGCCTCATCTTCATGGCCATGGCCAAGGATACTTAATCATCCAAGTGAGCCTATATCTAGCCAAAGGCAAGGAGAACAGAGTCTGAGGGACATTAGAATTTTCTTGAAACAACTTTAGCATCATCCCATTGGTTGAAATTTAGTCACATGGCCACACCATACTGTAAAGAAATTGTGAGAAATGTGGACTCTAGTGGGCATCATGTTGGACATCATGTGCCCAACTAACATCTGCATTATTCTAATAAAGAGGAGAGGCTGGAAGTGCGAGTGTTCATCTGTAATCCCAGAAACTCAGGAGGCTGAGGCAGAAGGATCACAAATTCAAAGCCAGCCTCAGAAACTCAGCAAGACCCTGTATCAAAACAAAAAATAAAGAGAGGCAGGCATGGTGGTACATGCCCATAATTCCAGAGACAAGGAAGTTGAGGCAGGAGGATCATGAGTTCAAATCTACCCTCAGTAGCGGTGATGTGCTAAGCAACATAGTGAGACCTTGTCTTTTTTTTCACATTGGTAACCTCTTTAATATCTAGAGACTAGATACTATAAAATTCGCACTCCTTTGTCCAGTATATGTACAATATATACAGGACAGCAAAGTTTAATGAAATGCATGGTGGTACAAGGCAAGGAAGTTTTCTAGTACACTCTAAAAATGTTAAACACCTTTTGCAACTTCTTCCCTCCTACCTCCCTCAACCCAATCAACAAGTACAACAGACAGCATTCGGTTAAGATGTGGTTTAACAATTCCAAACACAATATTTCTCATCAGTTTTTAAAAGCTATTTACAAAAAGTTTCAATTCTACTACTTTTACTTTTAAATATATCAAGCACTTCTAAATATATAGAAGGACTTGATATTCCACATAAGACCCTGTCCACTATTCAAACAGCCCTGGTAAATAAAATTGCATGCATAGCAATGGTTAAATATGTGGTATCTTCTAATATGACCATTTTGTCCTTGAACCTTTCCCTCCTAATTTCTTTCTATTTTCAGTCTAGTGGACAAGTACAGGCATATGTAACACTTAGAGATGGTCGAACAAATCCATATCTAAAAGTCTTTTTACAGAGGACAAGCTTTCCTATGAATTTCAACAAAAAATGTACAAAATTTTCTAATTTTACTAACTACTTGTTCATACACTAGCAACCTCTTTAACATCTAGAGACTAGATGTTGCAAAATTGGGACTTATTTGTCCATTATATACACTATATACATAGCAAAAACAAAATGTACAAAACAGAAAACTGATATCTGAAAATGTCCAAATATGAGCACACTAAACTTTTGCAATTGCTTCCTTCCCACCTCCTCCACATCACTGAGCAAATACAGACAGTACTATACTGCTCACAGAGGTGGTTTAATAATTCCATTCCCAAAAGACTATTTCATATGAATTTTAGCAAAAAAGATATTTACAAAGTGATATTTTACTACCTCTACGTTTAACATACATCGGGCACTTCTAAACATCTAGACAAGACTAGACGTTTCAAGTAAGGACTCAATTTGTCCACTATGTACATGACAGTCTTGAATACACTGCACACATGTAACAAAAGTTCTAATTTGAAAATGTCTTCAAAATATGAGCATTCTGGCCCTTCACCGACCCAGTGGGCTATAATGCTCAAATTTTCAGAAGACAATCTTTCCTAGGAATTCTAACACAAAACATACAAAACTGGTTTACTAATTCTACTTTTGTCATACACTGGCAACCTCTTTAACATCTAGAAGACTAGATGTAGATTAAGAGGATTCATTTGTCCTTTATATACACACTATATACACAGCAAAGTAAAACAAAACCCATAGACAACTCTTGGCTCTCGGTAAGCACACTGGCACGGTGCTCCCCAGGACTAGCACACAACTGTACTATTCAACAGGGGTTTGGCTATTGCACACACCCCCCCACACAAAAAAAGAAACCATTTCATAAGAATTTTAACAAAAGAAATTTACAAAATGTGTCATATATTTTACCACTTCTACTTTTAACATATATCAGACACTTTAGAACATCTAGAAAGCCTAGATATTTTTTAAAAAAGTATTTATCATTTTCAACTATATATACACTAATGAGGAATAAAATGCAAACACAAAATAATGGTTATTATACAAAAAATGTCTTTTACATAAAACCAGTCTGGCACAGGACCTCCTTCTCATGGTCAGTCTTCTCCATGTCCAACAACCCACTGAACAAATGTGGACAAGTGTTGCTCCTAGAGGTGGTCTAACAAATTCATTTCAAAGTCACTTCCAGAAGGCATTTCTGATTTTTTCAAACAAATGGACATTTACAAGACGTTATTTTCTAACTCTATCATACTTCAGGCATCCTCTTTACATTTAGAATGTCCAGATGCAGCACAAGATTTAAAAGGTTGGGGGGCAAGTTGAGAGCAGCTTTTTCATATTATATACACAGGCCTTTTTCAAAGGGCCAGGAAATCTTCCCAAAGGGTGGTGCACGTTTCCAACTGGGTAGATGTGGCTTGTGACTCTACCATTTCTCTCTTTGGTAGAACGAACACCAACCGCCGGAGTCCGCTAACTGTTCCACCCTTCCTTGCCTTCTGGGGCTTCGCTCACCTTCCAGGACGGTTCTGGTCTTTGTTGGCCCAGACAAGGTGCGGTCTAGAGGAGCTGGCACTGAGCGCTCATGGAGGGCCCTGGTCTGTGCGGCTCCGCTCTCCAACGTGAGGCCCAGCTTTCAGGTGTCCATCCTCCTTCTTGCCACCTTGAAGCCCCTGCCGGCCTCTGCAGTGTTCCAGGGGCCGGCCGCCATTCTTCTCCCCATGCTACACCCGCCCGCCACCCAAAGGCGTCACGGCCCTGGTGACGGCTTTCAGCTGGGACGGGCAGGATTGAGCCAGGAGACCAGCAGCCCTCAGTCCAGGCCAGATAGGTCGCCGCCATCAGGTCATCCATCCTGTGTGGCAGGCTCACCCGTCCTTCACAGCCAGGGCCAGCAAGTGGGCACTGGCAGCAGGAGCTCCGGGATCTGCAGGAGAGGCCATGTCCTGTCCCTGGGCCCCCCAGCTCAACCGCCTGCCTGGGGCGCGGGGGGGGGGGGGGGGGGGGGGGGGAGGTAGGGGGGGAGGGGTGGCACAGAGGGCCCAGGGGATCAGGCCGCACTCCTCTTTATCACCACACTCTCTGCCAGAACTCAACTTTGATATTTTTACTCTTTAATTTTGAGATGACTGTGCTCCCAACTCTGTCTTCACTCCATATTCAGTAAAGCCAAAGTATTGTTAGATTGGGTATGCCATAATTTTTATAATTTAAATTTTAGAAAAACATAATTGTGTTTATATAAAGTAGTAATTACTCTCCTACTTGGGAGAGGCTGTTTGTTTCTTTTAAAAATTAAGGCAAAAATACAGTTATATTAACTTAGAGGCTAAATATTTTTGTCCTGCCACCCTACCATATAACACAATATCCTAGTAAGTTGCATATTTGTTTGTCCCTTGGTGTATGTGGGAAATTGGCTTCAGAAACCCCTGTGGACACCAAAATCTGCAGATACTAAACTATTTTATATAAAATGATGCAATATTTGCATATAACTTATACCCATTGTTCCAAATACTCTCCATCATCTCTAGATTACTTATAATATCTAATATAGTATAAATATGGTGTAAATAATTGTGAGATTGAATTACTTATGGAATAATTACCCTCCAAAAAGTCTGTACATGTTCAGAACAAAAGCGTGTTTTTCCAAAATGTTTTCTATCTGTAGTTGGTCAAATCCATGCATGTAGAACCCTGGAATACTGAAAACAATTTTTTAAAAATATTTATTTATTTTCTTAGTTGTAGTTTAACACAATACCTTTATTTATTTTCATGTGGTGCTGAGGATTGAACCCAAGGCTTTGCATGTGCTAGGTGAGTGCTCCACTGCTGAGCCACAACCCCAGCCCACCAATGTATTTTTAACATTTATGTTTATTGTCTCAAATCTTTCTATTCCCCACAGTAAAAGTGCACCTTTTAAAAATATTTACTTAATTTTTGTTTTGCCAAAGAACTTTCAGATGCACCAGTGTCTTTCAGCAAGTTGTAATAGACATTTCTAAGAATTCAAATACAGTTATAGCATCTCAGCTTTTTAAATTACTGTAAGATATATTGCTATAATTGATTATTTAAAATAACTCTGATTAACTTTCATTTGAATTAATGAAATTAACTGAATTAATGAAATTAAAGAAAAAGATTAATGCTTGTTCCTTCAGATAGAGTTTGAATAAATATACAATAGAGGCTTTGTGTATAAATATATGCATATATAAGTATACAACACAAAACACAAGTGTGCACACATAACACAATAGTAAATGCCTTGTAGCTATTTGCAGGTGAAATCTTCATTGCAAAGTTTAAAAATTCCATAGTTGAATAAAAAAAAATAGGACTGTTTGGAAAAACATTAACCTAAGTCATTAAGATTAAAATCATGAGACCAAAAAAAAAAAAAAAAATACAGAATGTAAGGAAAAAACAAGAAACCAAAAAAAAAAGACCAGCCAGAATCAGTAAAGTATTATAAAATTTACTTTTTGTTTAGTCTAGTAAAAGTTAAGGTAAAAGACACTTTTACTTTTTATCAAGTGTCTGAGACCAGTCTCCTAGTGAGCTTCTATTTGCATTTCAATGTAAGTCCTAACAGAGGTCCTAAATGAGCTAGGAAAAACTGCCTTTTTCAGCAGAAACTTCATGCCTAAGGAATTTGAGGAATTCCCCCCCCCCCACCCCCGAGTTGGTAATTGGACAGGTTTGGATATCTAAAATTATGGTACCTTACTTTCTTTTGCCTTTGAGAACAAGACTACAATGTTAAGCTTCTTACGGAGATAAGCCAGTTGCTGTTGAGCAGCTCCACTTTTTTGTTACCATTTTTAGGTTTAGTCTTTCTCTCTCAGTGTCAAACAGGTTAAATCTCTCTCCAAAACCTATTCATAACTGAGGGAGAGTAAACCTGGCACTTGTATTAAAGAGAAAATTGGCTTCTGTCTCCCTACAGAGAAGGAGAAAAATACCTGGGGCATTTGAGGCTAAAGTTTGGCTAAGTAATAGCATAACATCTTTTCAGATGATGTCAAGCATTTGGCACAAGTTCTGAAATATCTCAATATAAAGAATACATTGAGTACATCTGAGCACAAGGACAGTAATGGGAGATTTTAAACTGTCTTGTGAAGTCTAACTATGTGAACAGAGGGAACTTGGATGTTTCTTACAAATTATCTCATGTCTTTTTTTAGCCCTATAATCTAAATTGCTAGTGTTTCTAATAATTATTTTACCTTTGGCAAACCAATTCCCAAATGCAAGATTGTACAATATTTCAGAAAACCATTCAAAGACCAGATTGTTACAGTAAAACATATTTTAGACATGTTTATATCTGTAGGTGACTCATTCAGCCAAGACTGTTTTCAAAAAAACAATCTATAAGATAAACACATTATGACCCATGTCTTAAGGGCCAGAAACAGATACAAAGAAAAACACAATTACAGACAAATTAGACAGACCAGGGAGTGAAAAATATCTTCAAGTTGCCAAATCCTAATTAACATAACTCCTACATCAGTGGCACCAAAAATTTCCCAAAGAGTGTATCAGATGCTCTTACAATTGGAAACAAGAAATGGAAAATCAGGAGTCTCTGTGTAGCAATTTTGTTATATTCTCTTTCTTTCTTTTTTTCTTTAATTTTTTAAGTAGTCCAAGATGGATCAACCCTTACAGTACAAGGAAAGAAGGTGGCAGTTCCCTGAAGCAAAAAGGTCTTTGGCAGATTCTGGAAGTTCCTCAGTCTCTCTCTTTACTTAAAGTTCAATCTAACCCCAGACACACTTTCCTGTCTCCCACCTTTCCAAGAGTCAGCTCTCAACATCTTACATCCTCTGGCATGGAAATACAGTTGCTTGGAGTACTAAGCTTTCCCTAGTAAGGGAAGTGGGAGCTGTTCTGGAGTCCCACCTGGTGTGTCAAAGTTTCTAACAAAAAGCTTGGTCCCTATCCAAAGCCAACAAATTCCAAATTAATATTGAGGACACACTTTTGAAAAAAAGAAAATAGAGGGCTTATTGCTTTACTAGCAAATAAGAACCACGGGAGACTCCTTTTCCAAAGGCTCTGACTCTCTTGATCAGGAGGGACTAGAGGTTTCCAAATAAATTTTCAAGAGTTATATTTCAGTAAGTGTTTCCAGCATGCCCTAAATGCATGTTAGAATTTACTTGTTAATTTGGGAGAGATTGATTTTCTACATTCCCAGAAGACATCTCCCTCCTGCACTGGGTGTACTCAAGGGCAGCCATCTAGAGAAATAAAAGGAGACATTGTTTTCATAATCCTGCTTAACAAAGAGGAGTAAAGCTTATCAAAGTTCCCTAAAACACAGCTCAAAGGAATATCAGGCTTACTTATTACCCATTTTTTTGTTCAATTTTCTTAAGTTTCTACTAGAGAAGATGCACAATGAAAGGGCAGAAAAAACATGTAGAACACATGACAAATCACAGGAGTACAAGAAGCAGACCTCAAAACACAGGGAGCAATGCAATGTCTTGCTAATGCTTCAGACAGAAGCACCAATGTGCCTCATCAGACCCCTCTCTGTCTCCACCAAACCAATAAAAGAAGACAGTGTGATATCTTGCTACTGTCCTAGACAGGAGTGTGTTTTGTCTCATCAGACAACTCTCTGTCTTCCCTCCCTCCCCAAAAAAATTCTTACCAACCAATATCCGAAAACAGTGCAACATTTCACTATTGTCTTGAACAGGAGTGTGTATGTGACTCGTCAGGCATCTCACTGTCCCCAGAAGAGATCTCTCTTAGCTGAATACCAAATGTTATAAGTGAGCCACTTACCCATGAAGGCCTCCTTCACCAAATGTTTGCTAATTGTTTTAGTGTGGAAGTTTACTTCATCCATCTGAAGCACCAAAGGCACACACCAGGGCCTTGGAACTTCTCAAGATGCACACTCCCTGGGGCAGCACTCCAGTCCTGGAAGCCCAGAGTGAAATTTCAGTTTCATAATTTTGGGTGGTCTTATCCCACTGGGTTATCCAGATATTTAATCTTGATGCAAAGAAAAGACCACCAACTCCAATTTTAAATCAAATTAAAGCAAGCTTGTATTTTTGTACACAAAAGCTGGCCAGCAACTGTCTCTCCTGATTACCCTGAGCTACATATCAGCCTCCTAGCTCTCCAAGAATAAGGATTTTTAGTATAAAAAGTTGCAAATGGAGGTGTCTTAACAACTACAGAAAACAGGATTTTGACAAGCATAATATAAAGGCATATAGCAGGTTAATGATCTACATGACATGATAGTTCGAGGTAGGGAGTAAATTCAGAACTTAAAATTAGAATTTATGAGGCACTGCTGAGGTTTCAGAGAGTGTTTTTAATCTGGTCAAAGGGAGCCAGGATTTATGAGGTGCCACTAAGTTTTTAGAGAGTTTTGTTATCTTATTAGGGAAAGCCAGGCATGTGTGAGTTCAAGGCATGGGCAGGAATTCCAAACAAGTACAGAAATCACAGTAATTTATAGTAAAAGATAAATTAGCTTTTCATGACTTTGTGATGAGATGACTCTCAAACTTAAGATGGAATTAGTCTGGGTTCATTACCCTTCCATATAAAAATGGCTGACAGGCACATGCACATTGGACTTTCCTACCTCCTCAACCAAAATCCCAAGAAGAAGAGGATTTTTATTCAAAATTATAAATGGACAAGTTTAGAAACATAGTAGAAGAGGCATCATACAACAGGAATTTGGAAACCTGAGGGAAGTTGGATTAAATTGTATGCAGATAGCTTAATCTTGCACCAGTTGCAGAACAAGCTGGGAACCAGTCTAATTTTCATTACTTAATTCCCCAAATTTTTGGGAATAGTGGCATTTGGAAACTGTAAAAATGAAAGAGATGTGTGAGGAGAAAAATATAAGAAAAAGTCTTAGAGCCCTTATGTACTCTGAACTACTAGTGGCACATGACTTTCAGTATTTTCAAAATATATTTACCAACAAAATTTTTTTCTACTGTTTTTAAACCAGTGATTGAACTCAGGGACACTTGACCATTGAGCCACATGCTCAGCCTTATTATTATTATTATTATTATTATTATTATTATTATTATATTTAAAAACAGGGTCTCTCTCACTGAGTTGCTTAGAGCTTCACTTTTGATGAGGCTGATTTTGAACTCATGATCCTCCTTCCTGAGCCTCCAAAGCCGCTGAAATTACAACCATGCACCAGAGCACCAGGTTTTTTCCTACCTTTTAGCATCTTGAGGAGCACAGCTTGGTCAATACCATTAAAATTTGTCTGGAAAAGAGAGTTGGAGTATGTATCAGAGGTCTTTACTCAGGTCATATAAACCTAATAACTCATCAAGTCTTTATTTATTCATTAATATTGTGTTTGTTAAACACTCACAATGTGCACTAGGCAAGGTGACATGTACCTGTAATACCACCTGCTAAGGATCTGGAAGCAGGAGGGTCACAAGTTTAAAGTCATCCCCAGTAACTTGACAAGGTCCTAAGTAATTTAGTGTGACCCTCTCAAAACTGAAAATAAAAAGTGTTGGGTATTTGATTTAGTGGTTAATTTTCTCTAGGATCAATCCCTAGTATTCAAAACAAAACAAAAAACCCAAACCAAGAAAAATAGGGACAAAAATCCACTATGTTCCAGGTTATGTCTCTTGGAGAAACCAATAAAAAGATCCCTCTGTTCCTACCCTTAAGAAACTGACCTCTTAGTGAGACAGTACTCAACTGCTTGTCTCCATGTGGTTCTATGCAGGCATCAGAAAAATATATCTCTGTCCTATCCTTACACAAAGCCATCATTCCATACAATATTCAGAAAAAGCAGCATTGTCTCCATGGGCTGTGGCTCAGTTTATGGTCTTTACACCTCTCCCTAGCGCTCCCCTGCCTACACCTACTATCTGGAGATGGATTACAATTCAACAGATTGCTCTCCAGGTTTGGGGTAATTTGTGGTTTCCAGACAGGCACCAATTAAGATGGAATATCATCCATTGCTAGATCATGGGTAACCATTTTGTAAAATGTCAAATAGTAAATATTTTAGATGCTGTGGGCCAAGAGAAAAATCAAGGTTATTATGTATATATTTATATAACAAAATAGAAAACAAATTTCCACAAATTTTTATATTAACAAAATTGAAAACATAATGATAATTAAGTACTTTTTAAAAAGTAATACAATGTAAACTAATGAAGGGAGTAGAATTATTTTGGAGATATACCATTTTGCTTAATTAAGTTTTGAATTTATCAGCTGTCTGTCCAAATAACAAAATGCCCAAAGCAATTAATGTATAAAGTTTATTGGCTGTGGTTCTGGAGATTCTAGTTCCTTATTGCTTAAAGTCTCTGGCAAGAGAAGAACATCATGTTAGGTTTCCATGGGGGAGAAAAAACTTCTCACCTCTTCAACCAGGAAACAAATACTTACTTCCCAATAACTATTTATACCAAACTAGGAATCCAAGTAACATAAATGTTTTTTCATAATATCTATCTATATATCTATATCTATATATCTATATATCTCTCTCTCTCTCTCTCTCTCTCTCTCTCTCTCTCTATATATATATATATATATATATATATATATATATATATATATATATATATATTCAAAATCACAATCATCTAAGGTATAGGTCATGGGTGTCAGATAAACATAGGCAAACAAGAAAGAGAACACACAGCAGGGGCAGAAAGACCTCTAGTATAATGGTCTTTTACTATCGTAAAGTACTCTGAGATAATTGAGTTCACAAATGTAGAAAATTCAAATACACAAACTCAATTGCACCAAAATCAATGATACTAAGTAAACATTCTCTTGACATACATAGAAATAGACTAGTTTTAATATACTCATCAGTCACAATTTTCTTGAAATGGTGGACTGAATGCAAACTAGTACCAAGTACATGTTTCTTTGTATTCATAGAGACATAATATAATAAAGCTAGAATGAAAAGCAGTAGAAATTAGAAGTTAATGTTTAAAAAGTTCTTTAATGCCTATGATATTTATGTCTAAATCACTCTACGCCTTCAATAACAGTGTGGAAATGACAAATACAATGGTCTCCTGAAGCACTTTGCTTCATTCACCCAGCAATTATAACAACCTCATTTGATATTACTTAGATATTTTTAAAAATATTTTTTTATTTGTTGATAGCCCATTTTAAATATTTATTTATTTATTTATTTATTCATTTATTTATTTATTTATATGTGTTCTTGAGAATCAAACCCAGTGCATCACACATGCCAGGCAAGTCTGTTACCAGTGAGCCACAGTTCGAGCCCCTAAATAGAGATTTTTTTTAAAAGCACTGCTTAAATATTTTTAAAAACTCCAAAATAATTTAAAATGGAAACATCATGCCAAATTAAAAATTATTAAAAAGACACTAAATACTTTCAATATGTAGTAACATCTTTAAATAAATGAGTGACTACATTATTTCTGATTTTATTCAGTGTGTCTTCTTATGGGCATCCAGGTGCACACAGAAGCAGTAAATTATGGATCAATGTTAGATAACCAAATGAAATCCTACTTTCAAGATTATTAGTACTTTCTACAGGAGAAGTCACTTAACGTACCTGAGATAATTATAACTGTTCTGCAGCAAGATGGTATAAATTGGAAACATATCTATAAATTGAAAAATGATGACTAGTTTGTATTAGACATAATATAAATTGTAGATAGTTCATTAGATAGTCAAAAGAATTCTAGATCTGGATTTCTGAATGTTGTTTGTTCTTTGTGAGCTTTAATTTGCACACCTGACATTTGTTCATATCACTTGTAGCTGAATCTAAAAGATATACAGAGCTTTTTTGAAATTCTTTTATAAGATTTTGTATAAAATGTGGCTGAGAATACACTTGAGAGAGCAGCTTATCTTGAGCAAACAAAAATATGTTCAATATTTGATTCAGAGGAAATAGCCATTGAGGTAAAGAATAGGTATTTTTCAGGTCATGGTGGCACATGCCTATAATTCCAATGGCTCAGGAAGCTAAGGCAGGAGGATCACAAGTTCAAAGCTAGCCTCAGCAACTGTGAGGCACTGAGCAATTCAGTGAGTCCCTGTCTGAAAATATAAACAAAATACAAAATAGGGATGGGGATGTGGCTAAATAGTTGTGTGACCCTGAGTACAATCCCTGGTACCCACCCTCAAAAACAAAAACAAAACAAACAAGCAAACAAAAAAAAAAAAAACAGGTATTTTAAGTAATACTTGTCATTCAAAATCACATGGTTAGACAGCAGTTACCACAAAAATTAAATATAAACTAAAAAAATTGCTCTTATTTCCCCAAATTCTACATATAAATGGGGAAAGATATTGGACTGTCCACTATTCCTAAATTGTGCCAAGTAGTGTGGCATAATTCAGGTTACAATAGAATGTTACTAAATGAATATAAGGGTTAGGACACAAGTAAGTTGGACACATAACAAAACAAGATGAAAATATCACAATAGCAAGATTGTGTCTGTCATTTCACAAATAAAGTGGAAGTAACCTAATAATTGGGGAAGTGTTAAAAATCAGGAGCCTACCAAGAGTTGGTATTCATGATGATGAGAACATGATGTGCTGTGGCCACTCAGGATATCAGTGGGGAAGTTAAAGGAAAAAAAAAGAACATGAAATAGGCAACCAATGTGACCTAGGATTGCACTCCTGGTAATTTGTCCAAAGGCAATGGATTCTCCACAAACCTCTGTAAGTGAATGTCCTTAGCAGATTTATTCATAGTGGCCCCAAACTAGCAACCATTATATGTCCAGTTGAATGTATGCAGAAACCAAAGGAAACACAGTAACATGACACTGAATGGCCACACTAGTCTCTGAGGATCACAGCGCTGGTTATTCTACTTATATTGAAGTCCACCGATTCCAGGTAAGAGATGTCAAAGACTTCTGTGGTGGCAGGGCTAAGGGAAGGTAGGAGGCAGGGTGATGCAGGGACTGCCTGGAGGACCTGGTCTTGATCCCCTGTACCTGCTGGGGTGGTACTGAGTGCATCCTCTGTCATCATGATTAGCTAGCTTTATCAAAAGTTTTCTTTAGTTTTTAATTTACCCAAGTTTAAAGTCCAGAATAAATTCCCAATATGAAAAGATTTAGTACACTTCTCAGAGACATGAGAGTAAAATTTAACCTGTGGGGGGCCTTGGAAAGCATCCAAAATTAATAGTGAGCATAGATTTTAAAATTGATAAAGAAGTTATTTGATCAGGGAATGACCATGTTCTTTTTCTAGTATGTTTTAAAAACAAGAGTATCTGTGGGAGCATCCCAGTGTGGGGATGCCCTGGAGGGGATGAGGGACAGGTTCTGTGGTCCCTCAGTGGTATGGCGGAGGTGGCACTCTTAATGTAGATTAGAAGCTTGTTGCAGAATCTTGAAAAGATGCCCTAAGACATCAGCAGCTTACATTTATCTTTTGAATCTATTATGACTTTATTTTTCCTTGATTAAAATAGCACTAGTTTGACTACTGCACATAGGCTGAAGGATTCTGGAAGGCTTCCTGTTTGCTATCCTGAGTCATGGATCAAGGCAGAAAAGTCCACCAGCCACAGTCATGTCTGCAGGACCCAGTGGTTTTGCCATTCATCTACTATCCTAGTCATGGAGTGGATTCCTCTCAGAGTGGTAGAGTTGAAGTCCATCTCACAAAGCTTTGATTTCCAGAAGATGTCAGTGGTACCACATGTAGGACACTCTCAAGATACTTACCTGGCTTTTTCCTGAGTCAGAAAAATCCAGAAAGCTAAGTAGGCTCCAGGACTAAGATATTAAAAGTAATCTCAGAAATATCTTCTTTAAATACCCAAGTCCCCTCAACCTCATTTCCATTAGCATGGATGCCAACCCCTTATCTTATGCTCAGATTCCCCCAAGATCATCAGAATTAACTAATTCTTAGACAGATTCTCATAAACTTGCCACTTCTATGTTTTCTGCTTTTACTTTAATAAGTCCTTAGGAAAACCACTTATTATTAAACAATGTAGTGGGTTCAGGGCTTTCCTGCATTGAGGTAACCTGTGTGCTTATAGAAGCAGATTTCTGGTTTCACAGCCTACTTCGCTGGGGTTTTCCTACACTGAACAGAGTCAGAGGGCCCCAGGTCCTGCATGGTGAACATGGTGGTTCCCCTTCAGGTAGAAGGGGAGGATGGGCCCATGCTTTTCAGACCCTATGCTGCTGTTTTTTCATATCATAGAAATGCTGTGTTCTTGAGGCCTTCCCTGATGTTTCTACAAAGAAAAATTTACCTTAACTACATGGCACTGATCAGCTCCTCCGGTTACCTGCCTGCCTATCCAGGTGACCTGGCTCCTTCCTACTGAGGGGGGCCAGGGGTTGCACCTCTGTCCCCTTTAGCTGAGTGGATGCAAGGCCATCACAGAACTCCAATTTCATGCCCTCTGGGGTGATATCATGTAGTGTACTGCCAGAGAGAGGTTCTAAAATTAGTTCTCAGGGTCTCCCTGAGAAGCCCTTGACAAGCTGGGAACATCAGTGTCATTAAGGAAGTGGGTTATAGTCATCCCAGAATCAGGAAGTTCAGTAGGAGCCCAAAATGTGATTTTTCGAAAACAATTCCTGAGAAGCAGAAAGAGAAAGCAGCACTCATTCTTTACTAAGGGCTCTGTGGGTCATATGTGAGGCCAGTGTTGTGTGCCTTGTGGCAAGTTCTTCAGTGCATGTACACCCCAGCCACCCCAGGTGCTCTTTTCCAGAGATTTGTGACCCCTCCTGGTTCTATCTACACTGTGACTGCACATCAGAGACAAAGCAAGAGGAAAACCCTCTCACTGAGTGAATTGTGACTGAAAACACAGGCCAAGGGCTGGAGGCCATGAAGGAAACCTGAGGAAGCTGGCAGCATCCTGCTACCTCCCAGCCACCTCACCAGGACACTTCCCTGTGCTTCTTCCTTATCCCTGATGCAAGAGTGTGCAGGCCCATAGCTTGTAGCGTCCATCCTCATGCTTTCCTTGTGGTTTTGGCAGAGTGCTGGAATTAACACTGTCTCCACCCCTCCACGAGGCTGCTGCAGGCTGGGCTCTTCAAAAGCATGGCCAGGGAAACTGCATAGGCATCCATATCACCCTCTCCTGGTGGGTTCTTGGAAGGATGGTTTCAAGGAGGGGCACACATCCCAACCATATGTGTCTTCTGCTCCTACACTGGTGCCAGTGATTGGTGACATGCTCTGGGCAAACATCGTCTTGTTCTTTCACCATGTGCTGGATATAAGCCCATGGACTGTTTCAAATTCTGAGAAAATTTGCAAAGAGGAAGGCAGTGGGGACAGGAGTCACCTTCTACATTGCTATGAACTCATATAGTGAAGCCACATCTGGGAAACACTCTCTGGGGACCTTGCTATGAATATAGTCAAATAATGAGTTTGTAAAGTATAATTACAACTAGCTATTACCCATCTCTCTGATAACAGCAATGTGGCTTCATTTCTCAGAAATTATTCAGAGATCACTGTGTCATGTGAACACTGGTAACCCTAAGATAGCTGTGTGGTAATTTTTGCCTATGCTGCTTAAAAATAAAGTTTAATTAACAAATAAATTTATTTGTTAATTAAACTAATGACGACAGGTGACCAGACTTGACCAAATGTCCATGAAGACTTGACCAAAGGCCATGCTAGCAGGCAACCATCTGGTGCTGGGCACAGCCTGTGTTCTCCTGTCCTGCTGGACGCCAGGAGCCACAGCCATGTGGAAGAACAGCTTTAATAATCAAAGGGAACCTGTTCTGCTTGCCAGGTGCTCTCTGACTTCCAGGCTCAGGTTTTCCCTCAAAGAAGAGAAGCTGCTGGTCAAAAGTCATGCTTTCTGCTACATTTTATCCAAACCCTCAGATGGCCATCCCACATGGAGAGAAACAGCAGGTGAGCAAAGCTGCAAAGAAAAAAAAAATAGAATTAAAAAAAAAAAAACTCACTCTGTTGGAAGGATGAAGACTGAAACAAAAGAAAGTGTTTGTGTCTCCCCAGAATGGCCCTGGCCAGGTCCAAAGCCCCTCCTAACAGCAGACTTCCAGGCTGGGCACATGGTATCAGCCCAGAGAACATGTCACAGGAACGATTGTGGCCCTGCCTGGAGGCTCTGGTTCATCAGTCCTCAGTTGCCTGACAGCTGTGCATTGAGGCACTTGAGGGATCTGAGGACACATGCCCCTGGACACTCTTTAGGGGACACTTCCTTGGACTATGCACCCAGATGATGAATGTTTTCTGAGGCACTGTTCTCTTCCAAGTAGGTGATATGTTTGTGTCCACCTGTGATTTTCTCACTTTAGGACTCCCAGACAATGATGAATTCTGTTATGAGGTGTCCTCAAAAAGGCCATAGCAAGAGGCAGGTATGGCCACATGCATGAAGATGATGCCTCTCCAATGAGGCTCTGAGCTCCCCTGCCCTGCCCACTCCATGTTCATCCCAGGCCCTCACCCTCCTTCCAGCCCTGGTATCCCTATCACCTCTATATCTCTGACCATGTAGCAATGGGACCCTGAGCCTCCCCTGCCTTTTCCAGACCACCATCCAGGAGGAGGTGTGGCTGCATCAGGTGCCACATCTACAAGAGTCCTTCCACTGCTTTCCATCTCTATGCTGTGTCTTCCAAGTGGGGCTGTCCCGACCAGCAGGACACATCCACGTGGGCAGCGAACCTAGATGGGGAGGAATGAAGGGACAAGAGACACAGAAGGATGACAGCAAGACAGGAATTCTGATCAAGCTACAAATTTTTATTGTTCACACAGGGGTATTTATATGCTGGGGATGGGGAAGCTCTCTAATCAGCAATTGCTGGATGTGGATGGTAAAACTGCCAGCTGCAAGATGTCTGATGATCCTGATAACTGCAGGATGTTCCAGGGAGATAGGTAGCTGCAGGATGTCTCCCAGGGGGCTGTCAGGCTATTCTTTGAAGGAGAATTTCCTTCTAGTCCCTGACATGGGGCCCCTGCCCCTTATGCTACCCACCCTCCATATCTTCGGACCTGTAGGAAAACCAACTCCTGTGGCTCTCAGGATGATCTGGCTGAGCAGAAGGTGGGAACACCACTGGAACAAATGTATGACCAGATGCCTCTGAGAAAGCCCCAGTGATTCCTGTTGAAGGAAACCCCTCAGTTGGTCCACACAGGGCCCAGACAAACCTGTGGCTGTAGTTTTCTTGACCCAGACATCAGCCTCCAATGAAAACACAGGATGCCAAAGCCCTCAGTCTGGCACCTTTCCCTGGTTCCCTGGGGGACAGGGCAGATGCACACTGAAATAACTTAACACAGAGCTGCATTAGGAAGACTGGTGGCCCAGAATGACATGAATAGACACTTCTCAGAAGAGGATATTCAACTAATCAACAAATATATAAAAATGTTCATCACCTTTAGCAATCAGAGAAATGCAAATCAAAACTACTCTAAGATGTAATCTCATTCCAGTCGGAATGGCAGCTATTATAAAGACAAACAACAACAAGTGTTGGTGAGGATGTGGGGAAAAGGCACACTCATACATTGCTGGTAGGATTGCAAATTGGTGCAGCCAATATGGAAAGCATTATGGAGATTCCTTGGAAAACTTGGAATGGAACCATCATTTGACCGAGCTATCCCTCTCCTCAGTCTATACACAAAGGACTTAAAAAGAGCATACTACAGGGCCATAGCCACATCAATGTTTATAGCAGCACAATTTACAATAGCTAAACTGTGGAACCAACCTAAATGCTCTTCAGTAGATGAATGGATTAACAAAATGTTGCATATATACATAATGGAATATTACTCATAATAAAAGAGAATAAAATAATGGCATTTGAAGGTAAATGGATGGAGTCAGAGAAGATAATGCTCAGTGAAGTTAGCCAATCCCCCCCCCAAAAAAAAATGGCAAATGTTTTCTCTGATATAACGTGACTGTGACTGACTCATATTGGGTAGGGAGGGGAGATTGGGAGGAATAGATGAACTCTAGATAGGGCAGAGGGGTTGGAGGCATAGGAAGGGGGCAGGGGGTTAGCAAGGATAGTGAAATGTAATAGACATCATTATTCATAATGCATGTATGAAGACATGAATTGGTGTGAACATACTTTATATACAGAGATATGAAAAATTGTGTTCTATATGTGTAATAAGAATCGTGATGCATTATGCTCTCATGCATTTAAACAATAAAAGCAAATAATAAATAAAGAAAACGTGGGGGGGGGGCTGCCCTTCCAGCTCAGTCTCACTTCCACCATTCTTAGGCTCTCTCACCCAAGCAAGGTCAGTGCTACAGCTCTTTTCTCAGCCTTTTACTGGCTCATAGGGAAAGCAATCCTGTTGATGGGCTTTGTTTTTCAAAGTGGGTCAATGAATGTCTCCTTGAGGTACTGGACATGAAGTCTCAGTAGACCATGTGGCCTGTGCTGTGTGACTGGGCTACAGAAGCAGCACAGAGTATCTGTGGTGAGCACAGCCATGTTCTGATAAAACCATTTACAAAAATGACTGTGATTCTCTTGGCCATCAGGAAGACTATCTGAGATATTAGAATCATGCTTTCTGCAATCTAGGGAAGGCCACACATATGCAGCCAGAACCTTTCATGTCACCACGGTTGGTGGCTGGCTGTACTCTCTACACCACAAGAAGACCAAGATCATTCCTTTGTTGATTATAATGGTGGTTCTACTCCTGGTAATTCATATGGTGGTTTATTTCCTCTCCTATTCTCTTTCCAATCTTTAGGTGGAAAGAAGTAATATAATACAAAAATGACATTTGCAAAAACATGTCAGTGACATATAATAATGACATATAATAAATGCCACATAAATACATGCCAAATGAGCAAACATTAACAGACATGGTAATGAGGATAGTGTGCTGGTGAACAGCCACCTGCAGCTGAAAGATGAAGAAAGCCCCAATGCCACTCAGCTCATCAAATTCAAAAAGCTTTGCCATATTTCCAGATATTTCATTTGGACAAACAGAGTTCTAAAAGAGACTAGTCCAGTCTGTATTTTCATGTTAGGATTCATGATTATAATTCATTAGAAGTTGGTGCCACACTAAGCTGTAGAAAAATCCACAATTTGCAGATATTCAGACAAGTTGTATGCTGCTGATCTAACTGTGTGCATGTACCTTGGTTTGAAAAAGTCTAGGATTTTACAATCTAATTATTGTAGGTAAGATTTTCTTCTGCTATTTAGGGCCTTAACTTTGGGGTCTGACCTGAAGCCATCCCAGGTCCACTCCTTGCTACAGCACAGCTGTTCTTGCAAAGAATTTATTCATTGTTTCTTTCATGACTTTTCTTATTTACCATTAGAGGTTGTTTATGGAGGGCCTGTTTGGTGTCAAGCTTCTCAGCAGACACAGGATAAACAAGGCCTCAAGTTGCTCCCAGCCCAGTGAGGATACCAGTGTGCAAACTCAAATTGTCAGCAAACTTAAAAAAAAAATACTGTAGCATTCATTTCTTGAAATGTATACTCCTAATTATATGAGATGCATTTTGTAGATATACATATACACTACCATTATATATAATTTAAAAATGATTACTACATCTCACATTAACCACATTTATTTCAGATTAATTTGTCTTTTGAAAGCACCAATATATAACACTCTTTGGATATATAAATTTGTGTTATGTTCTTTTCTTTACACTCCTTTTTATAGGAATTCTTTTTCCAAATTATTGAGACTAATGAATTTTAGATACTTCAATTAAACAGTGTAGTCTGTAGATTTTCTTTTTAACCTCAGATAAAATACATCCCACTTTTTATAGGCTTATTATTATGTAAATGACTTCTAAAAACCTGCGTATATAACACCCTAATCTGATCTTACTCTGGACTATTGATATCTGAGTGGAGGGGATCTCAAAGTAATCCATGGAAAAGGCAGAACAGGGATGGGTCAGGATGTGATATTGGTGGATGTATTTGTGAAATAGATAGAGGTAGAGAAAAAAAAAACTGCTGTAAAGGAAAGAGGGAAAGAATGACCAGCTCAAGGGTTCAGATTTAAAAAGTCTAATGGTTGATCAATGGTAGCATGAGGGCAAGGGGTAGTTTCTTGGGAGGCAGAAATAAGGTAGAAAAAAAGAAGGTAACTCTGGCACAATCCCCAAGAGAAAGAATCAGATGAATGGGTTATGTGTTTATTTCTTCCCACCTTAGACTGGAATTGATAATTCATAGTGTATGTTTCAGTAGGTAGTATAAAACCATTACCAATTAGCTTTAAAAATTTGTGTGGCCACAATCAACCTTTGACAATTCTAATCACATAAAATCTTTGTACTTTTTCATCTGTTTTATTTATTTATTTATTTATTCATTCATTCATTCATTCCATTTTTTATTCAGTTTTGCTTTACTGTTATTGTGTATACACTACTGGTGAGTATACAATGATATATATATATATATATATATATATATATATATATATATATATATATATATATATATATATATTGCTGACTTATAACATTAGATTAAAGTTAGCCAGCTTCAGTAACTTAGTGAGGGTCTAAGAAAATAAGCAAAACCATTTTTCTTTATAGAATATTTTATTAAAGGCTGAGACTGTTTCTTAGCAAAAAAGCATATCTGATTTCAATTTGTAATATGAGAGACAGAGAGAGAGAGAGAGAGAGAGAGAGAGAGAGAGAGAGAGAGAGAGAGAGATCTTGCAAAAATAAAAAAGTAATCAGTGACACTCTTAGTGTCAAGGATGTAAATAATTTAAAAGTAATAGTGAGCTAGTTGGAAAACTCATCTAGGTTATTAACTGCTTTTTTGGGAAGTTAGTCTGCTCTCCAACATATAAAAGTGAGAGAGGAATTCTTTTTTAAATTTTGTATAAGAAAAAAAGAGGAGTTTTGACACAGCTTTAAGTTGACCCAGACTGGGTCAACTTTATTGGGTGATTAGGGTTCTGCTAAGATGATATATCCTTGAGTTATTTGGAATAATGTGATTTTATCTAGTCTTCATAAACAAAGATTAAGGTCTATAATAAACCATGCATGGCCAAGGAAAAACATTTAAATGAAAAGTAAATGTATGAATAAACACATAAAACAATATTTAAGAAAAAGTTAACGTTCAGAATATCTATGCAATTATATGATCACCAGTAATGTAAAAAAAAATGACAACTAAAGAAAAAGTGAATTAATAAAGGAACAAATAAATAGTGGAATAAATTAATTAATGAATAAATAACTAACAAGTGCAAAGATGTAATGTGACTGGAATTTTCAAAGTCAGCTTGTAGCCATGACAAAGTGTAAAGGTACATGGAAATGGTGTTTTACTACTTACTGAGATATACCCTATGAACTATAAATTCCACTCCTAGGTGGGAAGAGTTGAACACAGAACCCATTCACCTAGCTCTCTCACTTGGGAACTGTGCAAAAAATTACCTTTTTCTTTCCCCCAAATTTTATTGCTGCTTCCAAGAACACAACCCATCTACATTCAAACCATCATTGTAGACTTGTAGCATATGAACCCCTCTATTGCTAAAGTTTTTTTTTTTTCATTGTTCTTTTTCTCCCTTCTCCCATATAGTCCACCAATACTTATTTTGTAATATGAAATCTACATACTCAGCAATCTCCAGTCTTACATCTTACTATATCCATTTCCTGCCTTGTGCATGACCATTTTGAGATCCCCTCCATCAAGAAATCAATAGTCCAAAGTAATCAGAATTGGTGGCAAAATATGCAGAATATTAGAAGTCAGTTACACAATAAGAAAGCTATAAAAAGTGGGCTTCATTTAAGGGTGCAAATAAAAAGAAAATCTATAGACTTCACTAGTTAAAATTAAGGATCCAAAATTTATGAGTCTCAGTAATTTGAATTATACCTGTGAGTCACTTTTGTGGGAGGAAGGGATGTGGGGACATTGCTAATGAATTTAAAGCTCAAACTTTTTTATGAGACAAAGAACAGAAAAGTTAAAAAAATTAAAAAAATTGTGATATCATTTTCATAAATAAAAAATATAGACATATTTATTCACAAATTGCTTTAACCTTATAAACAGTTATAAGTGTCAATACACTTCCCTCTGGGATAGGTCCTAGTATTGGAAGAAAACTTTGCCTTAAAATAACCACATTCACAGACCTAATAATAATAATAATAATAATAATAAGAAGAAGAAGAAGAAGAAGAAGAAGAAGAAGAAGAAGAAGAAGAAGAAGAAGTGACATGGGGAGGATTTCAGGGTTTTGAAGCATACCTGTAATATAAGTTACTTGCAAAGCCATCACGGGAGAATTTTATACACTGTCTGAAGACATATATGTATAAATTATATATAAAAAGGGTTTATGGGTTCTGTAGTGAGGGTGCACGAGTCCAATACACAGTCTTTTTTTTTGAATATTTTTTGTTGTGCATGTACACAATACCATTAATAGTTTGTTTTTTGGTTGGCTTTTTAATGTGGTGCTGGGTGTTCAACCTAGTACCTCATGAATGCTAGGGAAGCACTCTACCACTGAACCATAACCCTAGTCCCCAAGTCCTTTACTTATTCCCCCCCCCCACCCCGGCGGGAGTGTATGTGTGTAGTGCAGGGGATTGAATCCATGGCCTTAGATAAGCAAAATAAGCACTCTACTGACTAAGCTATAACCTCAGCCCTGATCTATAGTCTTTTAACAATGAAAATGGAGCAGCCTGTCATTCAGACTTTGATTCTGCACCTACTTGGCTCAGGTTGGAGGCAGTGCCTGAAGCCTTGACCAATCAGTATCTTAGGTGAGAACTGTCCAATCCTCATGCAGCCAGTGATGAGGGGGCGGGCTTCCACAATCTTCTGTTCCCTTCGTGTCTGGAGCCGGCCATTTTTTCAATCTTTTTGTAGGCTTTCTGTCCTGGATCCGGACCCCAGGTTTCTGTGCCATGCAGAATCTGAAAACAAACCACAGGGAGAACGCTGAGAACCCTGAAAGCCAGGAAATGGTAAGTGTGCCTTGCTATCTTGAGACTGTGTAGGAAGGTGGCTTAAAGCTGACAGGAGTGGCAATGGTGGAAACTGGCAGTCATGGCTAGGGACTCCTCATGGTCCTCTCCAGAGTCTTGTGTCCAGAGGGTCTCTGAGGGGCTGCTTAGCCTTCACCTGCCTCTGACTACTCTAATGAGTCTTAGATCGGGAGTTGAAAACCTGGGCATTTTGTTCCATTATTGTACGGTGTTTTCAGCTTCTTTCTAAATCCCTTTGTGGGCTTCCATGTGCCATGAGTCCAGCATGTCTCCAGATTGCATAGTGAAGACTGAGATAATTATCAGGAGAGAACCCCAAATCCATTTGTTGTAACCATGCATGAGATAGGCTATTGATTTTCGGGCTTATTACTCATGAGGGATTGTTTGTTTGTTTGTTTGTTTAATTGTGTGTGTGTGTGTGTGTGTGTGTGTGTGTGTGTGTGTGTGTGTAGCTTTCTTTTTGGTACCAGAAATTCAACCAAGTGGTGTACATCCACAGATTCACATTCCCACCCCTTTTTATATTTTTATTTAGAGACAGGGTCCCTTTGAATTTCTTAGGGCCTCACAAATTTGATGATGCTGGCTTTTAACTCATTCTCTTCATGAGTCCTGAGATTTTTAAATGTAGGGGAAGCAGTATCTCAAATCCAAAACAAAAATCTGAAATCCAGAACTTCAGTTTAACTATCCATATGTTTCAGAAATAACCCTAGTTTTCTAGCTCTCTGTTCACATATCCAAAACTTGGGTTCTCGGTTCACAGTGAATAAGTATAAAATACAATAGATAGTATAATGACCATGTAATGCAGATAATGGGCCTCACTCAAACACACCTGGTAGCTAACTGAAAGATATGTTAATGAGCACCATTAAAGCCTATTTCAAATGTAAATGACCTTGAAGCCCACTTGTAGGAACACCTTCAACAAAGTCCTTTTTCTCAGCGGTAAATCCTGATTGAATTCCAAGAAAAAAGGATTGGTCACAGAAAGAATGAAAGTGAACCCATATGGTAGTCAGGATGCCTTTTCCAAAGCCTATTCTAAATGCATTATGCTCCGTGTTCCGCCCAAAATCATTAGTAAACTTCTAAGATGGAACACCAAAATGAGGTTTTTTTCCTGGTATTATTCCTCATACCACATGGTGGGAATTCTATTTCTTAGATATTTTTCTTCAAAATTTATGAGACAAGCACCCAGATTCAATTGGAAAACTGAGAAATTTTGGCTCATCTCAAAACTCCACTTTCAGCATTATCAATCATTATTTTCCCATGTTTTATTTCAAATGGATGCATTATTTATGATTTTCTACAAGAACTGAAAGGCATTTTTAAAAGATTTTAATTTATCATTCTGAGATTTTCATGTGAGAAGATAGCAGAATAAAATTAGGTGACATTAAAAAGAATGAATCTCTCCTAAATGAGGTTTATGTGTCCCAATTAAGAAATTTTAAAAATGTAATAGGTTATCAATTGAGTGTTTATTTATTTATTAATTTACTTGTTTGTTTACTTATTTATGGTCAGACCATTTTATTAAAATAACCCACAGAAGGGGCTGGGGTTGGCTCAGTAATAGAGCACTCACCTAGCACATGAAAGGTCTTGGGTTGGATCCTCAGTACCACATAAAAATGAGAAAATAAAAAAAAAAAATAAGGAAATAAATAACCCACAGAAACATTCCAAACATTTCAGGAAACTCTTTTCTTCTGGTGTGGCAGGAAAAAATACAAGTGGGACTAACTTGAATTTAAATTACATGCAATTTCAATCTCTCTCTCTCTCTCTCTCTCTCTCTCTCTCTCTCTCTCTCTCTCTCTTTCTCACTCTCTCTCTCTCTCTCTCTCTTTCTTTCTTTCTCCCTCTCTCTCTCTCCTTCTGTACTGGGGATTGACCCCAGGGCCTCATGCTTAGAAGGCAAGCACTCTACAAGCTGAGCTATTTACTAACCCCATTTTTTGGGGGGTGCGACCAGGGATTGAAGTCAGGGGAACTCTACCACTGAGCCACATTCCTTACCTTTATTTTGTATTTTACTTAGAGGCAGGGTTTCACTGAGTTGCTTAGTGACTCACCATTGCTGAGACTGGTTTTGAATTCATAATCCTTATGTCTCAGTCTTGTAAACAGCTGATATTACAGGCATGCACCACCATGCCTGGCCCATTTAAATCTTAAGGGCTAAAGTACACAGCAAATTAGATCAAAGTCCATGTCAATAACTTGGTACATTATTTAAAATATATCATTCATATATATATATATATATATATATATATATATATATATATATATATATATATATATATATATATATATATATATTTAGTTGTTGATAGACCTATATTTTATTTACTCATATGTGGAGCTGAGAATTGAACCCAGTGCCTCACATATGCCAGACAAGTGAGCTACCACTGAGCTCCAGCCCCAGCCCCCTGGTACATTTTTTATGGGGGATATTGGAGATTGAACTCAGGAACAGTTGATTACTAAGAAACATCCCCAGGGTTATTTTTTTAACTTTATTTAGAGACAGGATCTCACTGAGTTTCTTAGCACCTCACTTTTGCTAAGGGTGGCTTTGAACTTTTGATATTTCTTCCTCAGCCTCTTCAGACACTGGGATTACAGGCTTGCACCAACACACCCAGCCCCTAGTACACTTTTAATACCTGTTTTACATAGATTTTAACCAGTAGCCTTAACTTTTTTCTAATATATATTTGACTTGAATCCATAACCCAGAAACCAGTGGAACAGAATCTATTTTTTTATGTCCAACACTGCTTTCACTTATGACAGTGTCTAAGTTAAGATTCCCCATTAAATAAATTACTATGTGTTGTGTTCTCATTCTGACCTCCCATAAGGCATTGTTCTGAGTTTCAGAATATCTGAAACGAGGTTCCCAGAGATTCCAAATTTTTTGAAGTATTTAGAAAACACCACTATCTGAGTCTTGCCTTCTAGGGACCAGTTTGAATTTTAAGTGTGTAGCTTCTGAAGGGATAGACTAATTGGATGCTTTGCAGCTGGGAGGCATTTTCTGATATACTTTCTATCTAAAAGGTACTTCATTTGTTTCCTTTTATTAGATACAGTGAATAAAGATACAATAAAAATAGATGTTTGGCAATATATTTAGCAAAAGGATTCCAATTCCTTTACATATATATCCAGAGTTATTATTAGTGGATTGTGACATTTTTTACCAAGAATTATTATTTATATCTTTTTATTTATTTAAATACTGGAGATTAACTCCAGGGCACTTTACTAGTGCGTTACATACCCAGTCTCCAACACTTTTATTTATTTATTTATTTTTGAGAGAGGGTTTTACTGAGTTTCTTAGGACTTTGCCATGTTCTTGAGGCTGGTCTTTAACTTGAGAATAAACCCCTAGTTTTCTACCTCTTATACTCATAAGCCACTGGGAGTACAAGCATGTACAACCTTGCACTGCTACCCCAAATTATTACTAGTGGATTATGTGGCATTTTTATTTTGGGCTTTTATAAAAAATATATTTTTAACACCTTTATAAAAAATATATTTATTAAATTTATATTGTCACCAACATTTTTACATATTTATGTACCCTGGAATCCCTATTACTTATGAGACATTTGCTTGGTTTTGTTTGATTGTTGCTGAGTATTGAACCCAGGGGAGCATACCATCGAGACACATCTACATTACTTTTTATGTTATATTTTGAGACATGCTCTTACTAAGTTGATTGTAGCCTTGTTATGTTAATGAGGTTGTCTTTGAACTAACAATTATCCTGCATCATTTTTCATAGCTTCTAGAATTTCAAGCATATGCCACCATACATGACAATTTTAGATTTTTATAATAGCCATTCCAACAGCATTGCATAGGCTGCAGAAAATATATTTGATTAATGCATTAAATTCCTGAGGCAAGTTTATGTGAAGTAGCCAGTGTAAGAGTGTTGTGTAAAGATTAGCAAGGATTGTGGAATGTGATAGACATTATTATCTAAAGTACATATATGAAGACAGGAATTGATGTGAACATACTTTATATACAAACAGAGGTATGAAAAATTTTTCTCTATGTGTAATAAGAATTGTGATGTACTTCACTGTCATGTTTTTAAAAAATAAAACAAAAAAAAATTTCTTTATATGTATATCTGAGAATCAGACTCAGTGCTTTGCACATGCTAGCAAAGTAGTCTACCACTGAGACACAACTCCAGCCCATGTACCCAGCTTTTTAATACTCTCTTTTTAGTAACCAGAAACAACTTTAAAAATTAAAATTGCATTTATATCACTTTTCCTAGTACAGCAATGTGTTATTAACTAAACTTATTTTTAGTATTGTTTAAAAATAATCTAATGGATGACTGTTATTTTTTCCAAAGATTATTTTATCACCTCTTTGGGGCTTGGTGAAGGGTCTTCTTTTTTTTCAGAATATGGATGTCTCCTATTGTCAAGTGGGTCCATGCTAACTGTGTTGAAAATAATGATTCTAAAAGTTCACACAATCCACACATTTCCAAGACTATACGGAAAAGGGAAAGGACAGTATTCACAACCAAAAAAAAAAAACATTTCTCATGGAAGCATTGTATCAGTGTCCAACCTGGAGTGTAATCCAGAATTTCAGTGATAAAGTTGTTTAAGAACAACAACCGTAGATTTTTGTGATCCCTTAAAGTACCCTGAATGGCTTTAAATCATTTACTCTTCTTCAAAATAAAATTTCTGCTACCTACTTAAAAAATAAAGCACTATGAATGAGAAAGGTGAATGAGACTTAAGTTCTGTGGAGGTACTGAGGTTGAGCTTTAATTATACTTTATAAATATTCAAATAAGAAGGGCCTTAGAGTTGTCTCATCTTTTCCAACACATAATATGGAATAATTAGATGAAGTGACATGAAATAATGAAAATGCATTTCAGGGAAGTGATATCACAGGAATTTTCAGGGTAGAATCTTGGAAATGTGGGAAAAATATATTCATATACATATGCATTTCTATAGAAAAAAACAAGTGATAAGTACATGAGTATGAGGGTAAATTCAGTGTGCCTCATGCATTGTAGGTAGAAGGTAATGATAAAGTAGTAACTGAGGTGTTCCAGAACTCTATAATTGTGGGAGACATTAATAGCAATTTAGAAAAAAGAAAATACAGTTAAATCCCTTTAGATATGCCTCTGTCATCTATTTTTCTTATGAATTTGATTCTGTCAAATGAGATTATGTGGGTATGGTTCTCTCTGAATTTATGTTTTCTTTTGTTTTTAGGATTTTGTCAGCTATATCATATAAAGCCCTGTCCTAAACTCACTTTGGGGGCTCTTTTACCACCTGTTCTGGACTGCAGAGCAGAGACAAACCTCACTCATTCTCTGCAATGAAATGACTTTTGTCAATCTTTGCAAAAAATGATTGGAAGAACAAGCATATTGGAGGGTCTTTCATATTCTATAATATGATTGTCAGACCCTGTGAGGTTAAAGGGTAGTTACTTGTTATGTTAGAAACATCTTCCCTATGAGAAGGGCTTATCTATATATTTTTTGTTTTGGGAGTCCCATAAACACAGAAGATATGCATTTATGGTCACAAACAAAGGAATGCCAGAAGCCATTAGATGTGAGAAAATACAAAAAAAAAAAAAAAAAAAAAAAAATTCTCTTAGAGCTTTTAGAGGTTAAAAAGTTTATTCCTGTTTTCTGTAAGAAAACTAAAATTTCTCCTTGGCCTGACAATATTTTGATGTTTTAAACTTGCTTGGAATTTCTACCTGTGTTTTGAATTCACCTATGCCTGGATATCCCTTACCAGATAACAACCCCCTCTAAAACTTTATCAGTGCCTCATAAATCTTGGCTACTGCTTACCAAATAACAATTCTCTCTAAATCTCAGTAGCAACTCATAAATTCTAATGTCTGGAACTGAATTTATTCCCTACCTTGAAATGTTAGCCATACAGATCCTTAACCTGCTATCTGCCTTTGTATTATGCTTGTCAAAATCTTGTTAGCTGTAAGTACCCTAGACTCCCACCCCCTTTGTAACTTTTTGTGCTGTAAAAACTTTTTCCTGAAGATCAGGAGGATGATCTCTAGCATGGGATATTATAAGAGACAGTCCTGGCCAGCTTTTGTGTACACAATACAATTTTGATTTAAAAATTGGAGTTGGTGGTCTTTTCTTTGTGTTTTGGTTCAACATTGACCTTTTTTTTAAATTCACTGTAAATAAAACCAAAGAACACAGCAAAACTTCTGTAAATGAGCCAGGTGCATAATAATAGTCTTTATTTACTGAAGACACAGTATTCATTATAAAAATGATATAAGCTTAAAAATTAAAAGATAGCTCAAATATTAAGGGAGTTTAGGAGTTAGAAATTTTTTCTTTCAGAATATAGGTAGTAAATTAGGACAAAAGGGAAAATGTAAAGCATAAATATATTAAGTAGTATGCAAAAAATCACCAAAATATCTATTATAAAAAAATCATATCTACAGAAATGGTTCAAAATAAGCAGTCTTTGTGTCAGGAATAAACATTGGGACAGGAATGGAAGTTTTGGTTCTCTTTTTAAGTAGATTTATTCATAGTGATTAATCTTTACACTATTTCTGCAGTTTACTGGTTGGAATTAATTATAATTCATATATCTGAGAAAAAGGTACTGAATGCAGAAAAAATATTATTACTCATGTTTAAATCACCTACATTATTTGATCTTTTCTTTTTTAAACCAAAAATCTTCATAAAACCATCTCTTAATAAATATCTCTATCTCTGTATATTAGGAGCAACTGAGTTGTAAAATTTGCTATGATAACTTGTCTCTTAATATACTTAAAGTCTACGAATTTGCTGCTTAGCATTTAGGTATAATTTTCTATGGTGTTTTCTAGTTATTTATGTCTGTATGCAAAGTTTTATACCAAGCTCTTAGTATGTGCCATAATTACTCTGTGTAGCAATGTAGGATCCATGTCTTATTTGTGACACTTTGTTCTCAGAACTGTGTCTAAAGGGAAATATGTACAAATGATGATCCAGGAAAAAAATCTAATATCATATTTTATTTCATATTTATTTATATATTTATGTGTGTGTATGTGTGTGTGTGTGTGTGTGTGTGTGTGTGTGTGTATATATATATATATATATATATATATATATATATAATTTAGAAACACACTTTGGTCTAAAACTACAATGACACTAGTGTATTTTAGCTTGAATTGGTTGTGAGAAACAAACTAAAAAGACTTTTCTCTTTGTTGGTTGGTGATTTTTGCGACCTCAGGAACCTAGTGAATAATAGCATAAATAACTAAGTAACTCTCTAGTTTGAGGCAGAACCATCAAAATAGATGTTTTGCTTCTGCTTTCTATCTTGATCATTAGAAATATACCTCTAAATTTACATGGAACACTTTTGGAATTCTGTTATTTCTTCTAAAAAATCAATGAAAGTGAAAAATAATGTAGAAAGATAAATAATTAATTTCAAACAATTCATTTCTTAAAATAAATATTTTTTTTAATTACCAAAAATTCTGAAAAGTTAGAAAAGTTAAAAGGTTTAGAAATAGCCTAAGGCAATTTATCTTTTGCTCAATACAGTAGACTATATCTCCAACTCATTCCTCTCTAGAATTGGACTGTGTGCAAATATGAAATAAAAAAGTGCTAAGATGCCCCACATGGCTTATAAGTTTTAAAATCCTAACAGGAGCTCAAACCTGCCATTTTTTTTCTTTACAAAATACAAAATTTAAATTTGTATACTTAACAAACATTTGCAGAAGTATAATTCAAAATAACCTAAAAAATGAAAAAGTCATTGAAGGACTGACCCACTGAACATGAGAACTTATAATATTGAAGCCCTTATATTAAATTTCTTTTTATCATTGTCAAAATTTTCCATGTTTATATTATCAATATATTAATCAAATTTTTTATGCATTTAATAACAAATATATTGTTTCTATTTTATTCAGTCTTTTAAAAAATAGTAATTAATATTAATAATTTAATGCTCATTCTTGTATGGCTATAGCAAGTGAAAAATCCAGCATAATTTTCTTTTAAGATTGGGAGCCATCTTGTCACAAAGGCATGAAAAGTTAATTTTTGCTTCATTATAAATTACTGTGATTTGTAAACTTGCTTTGAAATGCCTGCCAGTGCCTTGAATTAACCCATGTCTGGTTTTCCCTGATGAGATAACAACCCTCCCTGAAACTTTATTGATTACTCATAAATTCTGGCTTTCCCTGACCAAATAACAACTCACTCTGAAACTTTAGTGGTGTATCATAAATTCTGATGTTGTGATGTAAACTTACTCCCTAAGTGCTGAACCACTTAGACCATTAGCTTACTACCTGCCTTGTGTTATGCTTGTCAAAATCCTGTTATTTGTGTAAGTTCTCAAGACACCCCCCTTTTGCAACATTTTTGTGCTATTAAACTGCAGTCCTAGAGAACTGGAGTCCTGTCTTCTTTTCCCATTTGTTTCAGGAGAGACTGTTATGCTCAAATGCAGGATCCCCAGAAGACCACCAGAGACCAAGATACTTGTAAGCAGCAAAGAGGTGTTTATTGCAAGCTAGCTCAGTCCTCCACACACACAGCAACTGGTGGCTTAGAGACCCTAAGACTGGGGTTTGCAGCAGTTTTATACACTCTTTGGGGAAGGCAGGTACCCCACATACATCATAGCATCTCTTAGCAAATCATCACACACCTTGGGAAAATCATAAACAATTCTAAAACATGATTAGCACATTCACTGGCGGGAACAAGTTGGGTAAGAGTAATTGGTTACTACAAGATAGGAATTCATTTGAACTGATTGGCTTAGTCCACAAGGGGAGTATGTGCTGAACTATATGGTTTCCCAAAATGTTATCAACCACCATAAACTACTAGAAGGGTCATCTGGCATCCCAGGTATTTTCCCTGTCTCATGCTGATTGGTGGCTGCTAGGAAGTTCCTATGGTTCCCCACCTACCCTGACTGAGTCAGGGACACCAGGCACAGCAGATCTCTCCTGTCATTTGTAGATAAACAACTCAGCAGGATGGGTATGTGCCTAGGGGTGCTCTGAGTGTCTTTCAAAGAAAAAGGGTCACGCCCCCTTCCTTGGACAGTCTTTGCTCTGAGGTAGAGGCTGGTTTCTCATCTTTTACCTTATGTTTTTTAATGTATTTTTTATCTGTAGCTTGACACGATACCTTTATTTCACTTACTTATTTTTATGTGGTCCTGAGGATTGAACCCAGGGTTTTGCACCTGGGAGGTGAGCACTC
This sequence comes from Marmota flaviventris, assembly GCF_047511675.1. NCBI lineage: Eukaryota > Metazoa > Chordata > Mammalia > Rodentia > Sciuridae > Marmota > Marmota flaviventris. Next base: position 831,174 of record NW_027288344.1, read on the forward strand.
TACTGCTGAGGCACAATCCCATCCACTTATGTGTTGTTTTTATTGGGCATTTTTACTTTAGGGGGTTTCTTCCCAGTTCAAAGTTCAATTTGTCACCTAAAAAGAACAGAGATCAAAAAAATAAATAAAATTTGATAGTTATTATCATTATTTTATATTAATTCCTGAATAATATACAAGCATTTATAATCCATAAACTGAAATGACCTTATATGTAAATTTAAATGAAAATGTTCTGTTGGTTGGGTTAGTTTCCACTTACGGAAAAAAAAAAAAAAAAAAAAAAAAAACCTTGCCTTAAAATAACAGCAGCCTGAGACTCTGGGGTATGTTTCTCAGATTAAAAAAAAAAAAAAGCAGCACTCAACGACCTGAGATTCTAGCCCTTATTCATGCCTGTATTGGATAATATTCCCTGTCACAAAAAAAGGGCTCACTTCTCTCAGATTCAGTGTGCATGATCTGAAGCCCCTTCCAATCAAGAGCATTTTGTAGGAACTGTCCAATCCTGTCTATCATCAGGGAGGAGGAGGGTGGGCTTTCACTTCTTATCTCCTGAGTCCTCCATTTTTGCCATTTGTAGCCTGAAACTTCAGAGTCACAGGTTGTTCTGTTGTGCAGGAACTGAGGATCCCAAGTAACCCTACTCCTGAGAACCAGGAAATGGTGAGTGTGCACTGGCCTAGCAAGGGAGGCTGGGGGAGAAAGACTATTGGAACCACAAGACTGGCTATGTTGAAAACAGGAGCTAACAGATTGGTACTCTGGGCAGTCTCTGGAGTCTATAAGCTTAAGTCCTCCATTGGGCCACTATGTCCTTAGTCCTACTTTCCAACCAGGTGGGGAACATGTCAGTAGCAGAGACTCTTTGCTGTCTTCCTTATGCTCAAAGGGCATCCTTAGCATCTGCATAAAATACTATGTGGCAGGTATGTTCTTGCAGCCCAGATGCTGGAGATTGACAGGTGGAATAATTATCAAAATCAAATCTCCAAGGGCCATTTTCCTGCAGGAGAGGAGCTGTCATTTTGGGGTACTTAATTTCCCTTAATTTTAATTTTGACATTCTTTTATTTTTACTTTCTTCATTATTATTATTTTGTTAAAGTTAGGTGAACTGAGGGATACTGTACTTCTTAGCCATATCCTTGGTAGTGAAGCCAGGTTTACAGATAGGTAGTTAGTTTAGTTAGGTAAATTGGGTCTAATATCCAGTAAAATCAAGAATGAACACCATAATTGAGAATGGAGTACAAGATAAGGGGAATTGAAAATGTCCCCAAGGCCCTGAGCCCATCCCAAGGAAAGTTTAATGAAGCAGCTCACAGCAAACATGCAGATGCTAATCCAAAAGCCCTTCCTGCCCAGATTACTCCTTCAGCACACCTGTCCTCCACACTTTGGGCCTTCCCACCTACATTACATCATTGCAAGAATACAGAATAAAGGACACAATGTGACAGGAATGTGGGATAGCTGAAGGAAGACCTTAGCTATAAAAAAGCTAAAAAGACCTTAGTTAAAAAAAATCCCTTTCATGGATTCTACCTTTGGGTCCCCTTTTTTCCCTGGGGAGAAGTCTTTTCTACTGTCCTTTAATAAAGCTTCTACTTTCCACTCTAAACTTGCCTTGGCATGCTTCTTTGGTGTTATACTTCAGCATTGGGGAAGCAAGGACTCTTCACCAGTAAACTGCCCTAACAGGTTTATATTTATGTTGCTGAGATTATTTTTGTTATGGTTTGATTTATCTAGAATTTGCTATTGCAATAAAGCATACTGTTGTTACATACATATGTATTCATATGGAGATCTTATTTCTATTTTGATGCTTTGATGATTATTGTAATATTATAATTTCACAATAAATATGAATAGTAGGTCATGATAAGTTCTTTTTTTTTTCTCTTATAATTGAAAAAGTTTTTGGCTAAAGTTTCATATAACTTTGTAGATGAATTTTAAAAATTCATGCTTTGGTTTCTTACTTCATTTAAAGTAAATCTTGTTGATTTTTTAAATTATTATTGCATTATTGTTGTATTTAATAGTCAAGTTTATTTTGACATAACCATAAAAAATGAAATATAATTTGCTCCCCTTCAGTATCCAGTAGTTCCCCTTTCCCTATTCTCCTACATTCTTCTATCGTATATTTATTTATAGTTTCTTTTTTTTATTATTGCTTCATAGAATACAAATAAAAGTAGACTTCACTGTGATATATTCATATTTGTACATAGCAATTTTGGTAAGATATATTGTGGGTTAATTTGTGGGAAAATTATCACCTTTGTAATGATGAGTTTTATCTTCTATACATGGGATGTATAATTCAGTCTTTTATGTGCTTTTTGTGACTTTTATTTTCTCATAAGTTAAAAATGTACACATGTTAAATACTACTTGCATAAGGCACCTATGTAAAATTTATACATAGTGTTTTATGCTCTTTTTAAAACTGGATATATTATGAAATGTGACTGGTCCTAGTGACCATTTTTCCTACAGATTATTATTTATCCCTTCCAAGAAGTATATTGTATTGAGCCATGCCCTTGGGCTTCAAGTGTTTGGGTGAGTACCATTGAGTACTTTTATGTTCTCATGATCACATATGCTCTAATTTCAGTAAGTCTCTGTGATGGGGAGTATCATATATGTTCAATAGCAAAATAGTTTCCACAAATAGATACTAATTTAAACTCCTTTCGAGTTAATTGTTATTCATTTGTTTTAAATGTTCATCAACATTACTTAATTTTTCCCATGATAGGTTTTTATTGTGTATTTCTTAAATTTATAAAGATTTTGAATTTTTATAGTTAATAAACATATCTCATGTATAAATTTGCAGTTCAAACTTCTGTCCTTTATATCTTTTTGGCTTAAAAGATAAGAAAAGGATCCAAAAATGCAGCTAGAGATTGATTTCAAGAAAAAGGTTTAAATTATTTTTTAAAATTGCCTTTTTTTCCTCATCATTTATTATAGGTTTCTTGTATGATTGTAAGGGTAGGTAATTTAAAGTGGATTATAGGGCTTATCTTTGTTAATTAGTACAGGAAAACTAATTAAGAAATTTCTCTACACTATAGCTGCAGTAAAATGAATAAATTTGTTTAAAATCATATGGTAATAAAATTGTTAAATGACATATTTACTAAACATCCAGTCCTTAAATTTTTTTTCTGTAATATTTTGGCAGTGAATCATGAATTCTATTATCTGGATTTGAGGGTTTAATATAAAATCATATGGAATAAAATTTGGCCAATCCTAGAAATATTCATACATAATTTGTTGTTTACTTAATGATATGTTGTGGAGATAGAAACTAATGAATATATTTATTTTTAGAAATAGGTATTTTTTGCTTTTCAGTTTCTAATAATCCTTTTAGATTTATTTCCTTACTGAGTCACTCAGGGCCACTGATATTTTGTTGTTGTTGTTGTTGTTGTTGTTGTTGTTTTTGTAATCTCCAGGCATTTACCCCTCTAAGAAATCTTTCTTGTAAGCTCTATTTCTGAAGAGTTTCTTAACATGAAAGAAAAAAAAGTATTTATGTTTCCCCTGAAATGTATGCTCAATGCACTCTCTTCAAAATGGAGAGAAAATAATATTTCCCCAGACTGACATTCCTGTGTCAGGAGCTAACAATACCTTGATGGTCTTTGAAGAAATTTTATACAGTTCTGTCTCTGGGTAGTTTTCTGTGGGCTGTTGACTTGCCATTTACTATCCAGATACCCATATTTTTTTCATCTGTACTGTGGGAATAATTTTAGAGGCACAGATGAATAATGCTCTTCATGGAGGCCATGAATACCTGTATGTTACACTATAGTGCACAGCTGACAAAGCCCCTGGAAAACATTGTGCAGATTCTAATTGGTTAACCATTATATGCTACTCACATGAATTTTCTTTCAAAAGTTTGTAATAACCTTTTCACTTTAGGCATCCATGTCATCCACATTCCCAAGTACAAAAGTTTGAATCTTTCTTTTCTGAATTCCAGGTTCCATTTCTCTTATGGTTCAATGTGGTTCAAATAATTTTGTTTTTGTTTTTTCTCTTTCTTTTACACTGTGTTTCTAATAAAAATGTTCTCTGATTCAAGCCTATATTCCCCATGTCCAGCAATGTTTAGAAAATGACATAGAAAATTGTATTTGATAATTTATAAAGGAGAGTTGATAACACTTCTTGCTCATGTCTCCCTTCCTTAGAAACTGCACCAGTACTATGCTTGGCCCTGTAGAGGGAGCACCATAACCAATCAAATATATAGAAAAAATGTTGATTGATTGTATATTCTGTTCTAAGAATACTTTGTTAAGATTGTTGGAACATTTCTTGATTGGGTGGTGGTGGTGGTGGTGGTGGTGGTGGTGATGGTGGTTGTTGTTGTTGTTATTATTATTATTATTATTATTATTATTATTATTATTATTTGCTTAGCTTTTTGAGTTCTTTATGTACCCTAGTGATTAGTGCTCTATCTGATGTGTGAAGGGTAAAAAATTCATTCTAGGATGTAGGCTCTCTCTTCACCTCACAGATTGTTTCTTTTGCTGAGAATAATCTTTTTAGTTTGTTTCCATCCCATTTATTGAACATTTGTTTTAATTCTTGTGCTATATGTTTGTCATTAAGGAAATTGGGGACTAATCCCACATGATGAAGATTAGAGCCTGCATTTTATTCTATTAGATGCAGAGTCTATGGTTTATTTCCTAGGTTCTTGATACACTTTGAGTTGAGTTTTGTGCATGGTTAGAGATAGTGGTTTGTTGAAGAGGCTATCTTTTCTCCAGTGCATATTTTTTGCATCTTTGTCTAATATATCATAATTGTAATTTTGTGGGTTAGTCTTTGTGTCCTCTATTCTGTACCATTCATCTTCCAGTCTGTTTTTTTTTTTTTTTTTTTTTTGCCAATGCCATGCTTTTTTGTTACCATTGCTCTGTAGTCTAGTTTAAGGTCTGGTATAGTGATGTCACCTGCTTCACTCTTCCTGCTAAGGATTGCTTTAGCTATTCTTGGTCACTTATTTTTTTGAGATAAATTTCATGGTTGCTTTTTCTATTTCTATGAGGAATGCCATTGGGATTTTGATCAGAATTGCAGTAAATCTGTATAGTGCTTTTGGTAGTATGGCCATTTTGGTAATATTATTTTTGCCTATTCATGATCAAGGTAGATCTTTCCATTTTCCAAGGTTCTGTAGTTTTTCTTGTTTAGATCTTTCACCTTTTTCATTAAGTTGCTTCCCAAGTATCTTATTTTTTTGAAGTTATTCTAAATGGGGTAGTTATCTTCATTTCTTTCTCAGAAGATTTTTCACTAATATACAGAAATGCCTTTCATTTATGGGTGTTGATTTTATATCCTGCTACATTGCTAAATTTATTTACTAGTTCTAGATGTCTTCTGGTGGAGCTTTTTGAGTTTTCTAGGTTCACAATCATATCTAGCATTTGTAGGTAAATGGATAGCATTGGAGAATATAAAGTTAAGTGATGCTAGCCAATTCCAAAAAATGCCAAATGTTTTGTCTGATATAAAGAGGCTGACTCATAATGGGGTAGGGAGGGAGAGAATGAGAGAAATGGATGAATTTTAGATAGAGCAGAGAGATGGGAAGAAAAGAAAGGGGGCAGGGAATTAACAAGGATGGTGAAATGTAATAGAGTTCATTATCAAATGTACATGTATGAAGACACAAATTGGTATTACCATACTTTATATACAACCAGGGATATGAAAAATTGTGCTCTATACATGGAATAAGAATTGTAATGCTTCTGTTGTTACTTATTTTAAAAAAAAATGATAAAAATATGAAAAAATGTTTATAAATTATATACATTAAAATGTGCATATTACATATAGAATATATGTTTATATATAGGTCTAGGGGAAGGCAAGTCTCTCTCCTGAATTTTTAAAAATCACTTAATTTATTAATTTGTTCTAACTTGCTATTAGAGCAGAATGCATTTAACTTCATAGTACACAAGTGGAGCACAAAATTTTATTTCTCTTATACCGAAATTATAGTTACAAAACCCGTGTACCTCTACTTTGTGTACAAAAAATTTCCATCTCATTCCACTATCTTACTTACCTCTATACCTTCTCCCATCACCTCCCTCCCCTTTGTCTTATTCAAAGTTTCTTCAGTTCTTCCATGCTACCTCACACTTCCCTCATTTTGGATCAGCATCCACTTAGAAAAGTAAACATTAGGTCTTTGGTTTAGTGGATTGGTTTACTTGCCTTAACATGATATTCTCCAACTTCATCCATTTACTTCCCAATTCCATAATTTTATTCTATTTTAATGCTCAGTAATATTTCACTGTGTATATAAACCATATTTTCTTTATCCATTCATCTATTGAATAGCATATAGATTGGTTCTATAGTTTGCCTATTGTGAATTGTTTTTCTATGAACATTGATGTGGATAAGCCACTGTATTATACTGTTTTTAGCTCTTGTTGGTCTAAACTGAGGAGTGGGACAGCTGGGTCAATGATGGTTCCTTTCCAAGTTTTCTAAGGAATCTCCTTATTCTTTTCCAGGTTGGTGTCACCAATTTAGAGACCTACCAACAGTGTAACAGTGGGCCCTTTTCTCCACATCCTCACCAAAATATATTTTTGCTTGTATTTTAATAACTGTCATTCTGATTGGAGTGAGATTAAATTTTAGAGTAGTTTTGATTTGCAATTCTTTAATTGCTAGAGATGTTGGATTTTTTTTGATTGATTGATTACTTATTTTAGTTCCTTAGCCCATTTCATTTAGTGATTGGGAAACTTGTTTTTTTGGTATTAAGTTTTTTAAGTTCTTTATATATTCTGGAATTTAGTGTTCTATCTGATGTGCATGTGGTAAAAATTTGCTCCCACTCTCTGGTATCACTTTTTGCCTCACTGATTGTTTCTTTTGCAGAGAAGAATGTTTTAAGTTTGAATTCATCCCATTTAATGACTCTTGTTTCTATTTCTTGTGCTTTAATAGTATTTTTAAAAAAGCAAAATTTCAAATACCCTAATTACAGGTATATGACATCATGCATAGCAAAACAGTTCATCTTGATTTCAAGCCCATTCTCTTAAGGCCGTTGGGTCTATGGCCATGTCATAAAATTAGAAATATACCATTAATCAATTTAAATAATAGACTCAAATCTTTGGATCTGGAGAAAAAACATACACACACACACACACACACACACACACACACACACCATACACTTTCTGTTAGAGTTAAATAATATATTTCAAACCCTAATCAATCTTCCTCTGTTCATATTAACACTGGATTTTGGCATTTTGTTCCAGTAATAAGGCATATTTTATATACATTTAAATTTCCAGGAAAATCTTAGAAGTTTTTGCTTTGATTTCTTCTTTAACAAAAAGTAAAGCATGGAAATAGTTTGACCAGTTATTATTATAGATTAACTTGGGAAAATGGTCACTTTTATAATAATTTTATCTTTTGTAAAAATGTTAAATATTTGAGTCTTTTATGTGATTTTCTGTATTTTTATTTTCTCAAATACTGCATATTCCTTTTATAACTATACTTTCATGAAATGCAATATTCATGTGACATCGGCAAAAAACATACATTGTATTTTATAGTATTTGTCAAACTGGATATAATACATCAAAAAAATTCTAGCTCCTAGAATTTACTTTTTATAAAATTTAATAATTATTTCTTTCTCTTTAACCATGCACCTTGGTTCCAACTCTGGAGGAATATGGCTGTATTCTCATTTACAGTTGGTTTAATTTTAGTCTCTGTTTCTTGTGTGAGTGTATCATATACATTTCATTACAAAATAGTTTCTACAAATGGATAATAAAAGTTTAAATTATTATTTTCCTCTTTTGTGAATGTATTTATTCCACATTTTCATCAATACTATTTAATTCATCTATATGATATGATTTTGAGTTTTTATCATTATTTAACACTTAGATACATCCCTTTTAAAGTGGCTCTTCAAGAATTTATTCTGTTTTTCTTTTGCAATATGTTTTATTTTTTCTTCTTATAAGCATTCGATTATATGTGAGGAAATTATTTTTTTTTACCTTGTCACTTTTGCACCTTTAACGTAATAATTTGATGAATAGATTTTTTTTGTATTAATATTTTGTAATTCATAAGTTTAAAACTGTTATATTGTATAATTTTGAAAACAAATAAACTATTTTTTTTCTTTTGTGATATTAGGGATTCAACCAAAGTGTCCTATTGCTGAGCATATTCTCAGTTCTATTTTAAATTTTATTTCCAGATGGGGTTTGCTCAATTTCTTCAGTTGGCCATAAGTTTTCAATTTCATGTCTTAGCCTCCAGAATAGAAGATATTTCAGGTGTGCACCACCATATGCACCCTATCTTTTGTATGAAACCCTGAGCTTTGTACTTTCTTACATATTTCAGTATTATTTATTAATAACTTATATTCAGCATTTAATGTGTCAAAATATGTTGTTATAATTTCTGAGTTAAGGGATAAAATAGCATTTTATTATCACACTGTTTTCCCAATATCCTAGCATCTTTCCTTGAAATGAATGCCATTTTTTCTCTTCTATGCACAGTAATCTTCATTATGTATAACTGCCTAAGTAACAAGAGACTTATTAAGAGTTTTGTTGTTGTTTTCTGAAGTTCCACCATTTATTTTATTATGAGGTTTACCCTGATTGATTTAAATTCATAACATCAATCATGTGGCATCATGGTAGTTCGGTCAGCAGTAGACTTTATGTACAACAGTGGATATATCAAAAGTTTTAGCCATGTACTTGTCTATATCATCTAGATTCTTGTCATTACACTCAGAGAATTGGAAAATTGCAAAAGATTCTTAGGATAAATTTTCCTGAGTGTATTTCCATCAAGTGAGAATTTATTATATATGCATATATTTGAAATTATATACTGTATATTTGAGATATTTTTTCTTTGTTGAATTTTCAAATTTGCTTGTGCTTTTTAAGTTGTATCTGCTTTTTTTTTTTTTTTTTTTTTTTTTTGTACTGAAGATTGAACTCAGGGGTGCTTAACCATGAAGCCACATCCTCAGTCCTTTTTTTTATATTTTATTTAGAGACAGAGTCTTGCTTAGTTGCTAAATGCTCACTAAGTTGTTCAATACTATATATATTGTATATAATATTGTCTTAGAATTTATGATCCTTTTTTTTATCCTCCTCAGTCACTGGAACTAAAGTTGTCCATCACTAGACCGGGCTCATTTGCTTTTTAAAAGCACCAACATTGATATTGGTAACTCTCTCTGTGCTATGTTCATCTTTAATAGCTTCTAATTTTGCTCATTTGCTTAAGATTTTCTTTACTTTTAGTTTATAAAATTTACTTTTCATTGGAATGGATGATTTGATAATAAATTCTAGTCATTTTATGGCTTACTAAGTTTTTTTCTGTATGTTTTATTTCAACCTCAGGTTTAGATGAATTCCATTTTTTTTCCAGCTCTATGGAGGTCTAAGTAAAATATAATATCCTGTATAGATATTGTTAATGAAATGGAACCACAATTTTACCCAGTTTTTCGACTTTGCAGTGTATACCCAAATAATATAAAATCAGCATACTCACATTGACACAGCCACATTAATGATTATAGCAGCACAATTCACAATAGCTAAGCTATAAATACAACCATTCAATGATGAATGGGTCCATTCAGTGATGACAGGATAAAAAATTGTTGCTTATGTACACAATAAACTATGAATCAGTCATAAAGAAGAATGCTTTTATGACATTTGTCAGTAAATGGATGAATCTGGAGATTTTATGCTAAGTAAAACAAACCATTTCTTTAAAACCAAAGGTTGAAAGTTTTTGCTGATATGTGAAATCTAAAGCTCATAAAGTGGGGAAGGGTAAGAAAAAAAGATCAGTAGATTGCACAATGGTAAACAATAAATAAATAAACAAAAGGGAAAGGGATAGAAATATTAAAGACATATATGTCTTTAATATTTCTATCCTCTAACATATACTCAGCCTACCATGATAGCCACCAAAAAGAACAGGATTTTAATTAGTATAAGATGTATCCCATGCTTGCATAATGCCATAAAAATTGATTTTACTATCAGGTAGAACTAGAAAGAACCATTAAAATAAAAAAAAATTATATTTGTTTGTAAAGCTACATGTATATTTTATTATAAACATCATACAATATATACATCAATCAAAGTTTTTATATATATGTATTTATTATTTTGTATGTTATAAATTGTTAAAATTATAAAAAGGAAAATCCAAACAGGATTGTTTTTGCTATTTTTTATATTAATAACATACTAAATACCATAAAATGTTTGAAATTAAATTCATTGTTAAATATTTCCATTAAGTGGTCTGTCTACCTTGTTATGTTTCAAAATTTCTCTTATGTCATTGGTATTGGAATTACTAGAGATTTCAATACATATTCAGAATAGCCAGATCCATCAGAGAAATAAGAAATGAGATTCTACACTTTATTAAATCTCTGATTAGTGGTTGTGCATTAAAATTTGATCATTCCCTTTCTTAATTACCATTATTTTCTCATCTGAACAATGTGTGTAATATAGATTATAATATAAAAAATTACAAAATATATATTTTGTGGTAATGCCTGAGTTTTATATTGTGTTTCATAAATGCAGAGTATATATACTTTTTTTGAACTTAAATCAGTTTATCTGCAGAAGTAGATAATAGTATCATTGTGTTCCAAAACACCACCTACATGATAGTATATTACCTCTCATTTTAACTTCAATTACCTTACAGACTGTGCAAATGTTCATGTGGTCAATGTGTTATTTATTTATGTTTTCTTATTTCAGGACCTGTTAAAATTCAGGGATATAGCCATTGATTTTACTGAAGAAGAGTGGGGATGCCTTCAGCCTGCTCAGAAAAACTTATATAAAGATGTGATGTTAGAGAACTATAGAAACTTTGCCTTCCTTGGTAAGTTTAATTTCCCTTTAAAATTTTTAATTAATAATTATTATTTAATTTACTTCTGTTGTATCTTCTGGGAACTTCTCTATGAGTTTCAGATTTGTGTTTCAAATAAAAAGGACATTTTTAGTACAGATATTGTACTCTTTATATTATTTTACTCTTTAATCTCTCTCTTTCTTGGTGTGTTGTACATTCTCCACTTTAGATAAGTAGTACTTAGCATAATTTAGTGATGTAACTATTGTAGTCTACACATAACAGGGGACACAGCTGAGACGTTCAAATGGAGAAAACCAAACTAAAAAATGTTGGCAGAGTAGTTATTCAGCAGAAAAAATTTTTAGATGCTTAGCTTTATTTCTTTTGATTGTAATCCTTGAACACATACTGCCCTACATTTATTAAATTTTCAAATTTTTTGTAGTCCTCTGTTTTCTTCTTTAGTGATGTCCCAGTTTATTCAGATTAACCACCAAAACTTACCTTTTGTGCTGAGGGCCATCATGATCTGTTACAAATCTTGTGAGGAAACCTGTAAAGAAGCAAACAGAAGAGAGAGACACACTCACAGTGAAAAGGAACAAAGAAAAAAACTTGCCACTCCTCTTCATGGCTGCACATAGTATACCCCAAAATTACATAGCTTCTGTTACCATGACTACATTATAACCTAGTGTTATTTTAACCCCAAGTGCTAGCTAATGAAGATAAGGTACAGTTACTACAAACATAGAGCCCCTTCTCCCTAAGGACATTACCACAGAAACTAGATAGTGCACCTGTAGAGTTGTCTTAATAGCTTCAAGGAGAAACTGCCAGGCATTACTATTGTGGAACTCAGGGTTCCAGTTATCATCACCCCTACCCTTTCCTGCCTATTTCCAAAGTCAGAATACCTACAGCCTCCCCTCCTTTTTTAAGGCCTTTTGAATAAATAATATTACTTATCTTCTTAATGCTCGTGGGGGCAAAAAATAAGGCAGCCATTGAAAACAGCAAGTGCCAACATCAGTAAACATCCACCTATGAATATTTTTTGACCCAGATCAAATTGATTAAACATGAAATTATCCAATCTAACAAGGCTAAACATCAATCATCATGTTGGACCTTATTAATGATATCTTTAAGGTAATCTAACTCTTTTGAAATAAAATTACTATTATCACTTAAATTGAAGGAACACATGTTATTAAACTTCTGATATCCATTATGATGTAGCAATACCAGACAATCAATTGCAGCATGAATGTCAAGTATGGCTTGACAATGTTGTTTTTATTCTTTATTAAGCATATTAATGGCCATGGAGGCATGGCTAATACTTTTTATGATAGGATAGGTGAGTTTCATAATAGTTTTGTAAGCCCGTAGACCTAGTCCAGGAAAACCCTCTAAGGAGAATGTCAAAGCATCAAATTCTGCCTTAGTGTGAAGGTTTACTGAATTATCACAGTTTTTATCAAGAAGTATAGATCTTTTATAAATAAATTGCATAGGATGGTGACCTATTAAATACTATGTGGATGGTAAGGACACAGTTATTCTGCTAAGAAAAGAATGAATTCCGTGAGAAATTTTTGCAAGTAACAATTTCATTCAAGTGAGTCAAGATATTTTAATGGGTTGTAGAAGTCCAGGATCTGACAGTACTGAATTTCCCACAGCTTATGTACAAAAAATGAGTAACATTGTTATTGAGACCAAAACATTTACAGAGTTTTGTGTGAGTTTAGCAATCAAAGCAGTAACTAAGTTATCCGGAGTACATTCTAACCTATTTGAGCCAACACCTTTTGAGCTAAGGCTGTTAATGGTTTTATATCCCTCCAAGTAAGTGGAATTATAGTGTCTTGTGTTCATCTTTTAATGTTGCTCCTCATCTGAGGAGAATGATTATTCTCTTCTTTGAAGGGACTCTTATCTTCCAGGGTTAAATGAAACTTTTGAATCAGCTTGTGAAGTCTCTGATGTACATTCAACATTCCTATATTTTATACATCAAGCTAGAGTCAAACAGGACATGTTGGCATAAGTATAGCAGTTCATGCTTTTCCCCACATGATCAAAGGCATAGGATCTTGTCATGCTGGTCAGGTGGAATCTTATATATTACATTTTTTTTTTTTTTTTGTAATGGCTGTTTGAGAATAAAATGTCCATTGAATGCACATGACCAATTTTGATTATTAACTTTATGTTGTATATTGAGCACCTTAACTGTAAATAAAACAATATTTAATACATATTAATATGAGAGAGGCTAGATCTTTGTTTGTCTCTGTTTTAAAAGGCAAGTATTAGGATACAATTTGCTCATTCAACCATAGCTCGTCCAAAAGGATTATGAGAAATTTCATTATTTAAAACTATATCTCATTGACTAAATATTGTGCAAAAGGATGAGATGTAAAGGCAGGGGCATTATCCATCTTTAAACAAATAAGGCTTCTAGGAGCAGATTACGTTTGGTTTCTTTCCATGCTCTCTGCTGGAACTGAATTGGCAGTTTTGTTTTGTTTTGTTTTGTTTTTTTGTTTTTGTTGTTGTTTTTAGATTCAATTCTGTTAGTCAATTTTTTTCTTTTGTATTGTGACTTGCAACAATGCTTTAATAATCATAAATATTTTGAAGTGAATAGCTCATTATACTTCTATTTTGTAAGTTGTTTTCTATATTTCTTATTATTTTCTATTTTGATTAATGATTTAATTTCTGGATCATTGTTTTTTATTGTGGTATGCTTGGATTCTTTTCACACACACACACACACACACACACACACACACACATATATATATATATATATATATATATATATATATATATATATATATATATATATATTCCCTTTATATATCCTATAAGTTTTGAATTTTTCCAGTATTTCACAAGTTGCTTAGACTTGTCTTAACATTGGTCCTGCTTGATAAGCCTCTCCCATATTGGTAACATTTCAGCTTTGCACACTAGGAATCCCCATGTCATTTATTCTTAAAAATTATAAACATACACAATTTGTGCCCAATTATATTACTATTTGGTCTCAATTTTACTCTCTAAACTTTCTTTAAATAGTTATTTAGTGTTCTTTGAGTAATTCATAATGGTCAGTACCCTAATGTTCAGTTCTTAATGTTTTTTTTCTTCTTCTTTTGTTACTTGGATTAAGCCATTCTAATCTTTGTTTATATTTGCTGTACTGTTTTTTATTTGTTCATTAAAGGAGCCAACAGTAGATTATATAGTCAATTTTGGGAAAAAAAGTATAAAAACTTTAAAAAAAATAAAAATACACAAGAACAGTGCTGAATCCTTGTAATATTTGCTAATTGGGAGGCCATGCAAAAGTACTTCATGTTTGAGGGAAGTCACAGAAATTTAGAAACAGCATGACTCAAACAATTTTAAAAAGGCTTATAGTTCAGTGATATAGAATTTTTTCAAGCACCACACATGAAAAATTAAAAGTTTGATGATGTAAAGATCCAGAAATGCCAGTACTAAATATGTATCTATGAACAATTAAATCAGAAAATTGAAGAGATACCTCTGCTTTTGTGTTTAGTGCAAACATTGTTCTCAGTATTAAAAGTAGGCACTCAATGTATGTGCCCATCAATGATCAAATGAGTAAAAATATTGTACTTATATACTATTATTAGTTAGTAATGAAAATATTTTGTCTCATAAAGTGTTTTAAGAAATACATGTAGGACTTTGCATTAAGTCAAATGTGGCAGGCAGAGATTAAGTTGCAGGAGCACTTGATTCACATGTAGAAGTCAGTAATTTAGTGAGTAAAATTGTGCTCACCAGATACTGTGTTTTGTGTAGGGTTGATATTATAGTCAAAGTTTCCATAGTTTTGTTTTATTGATCATAAAGAGGGTCAAGAGTTTTGTTTTATCAAATGGTGAGTGTATTATGTTCTTCATAAATACTAGTTGAAGGAATACAATACCTTGTAAGAACAAAACTGATAATTATATGAAATAATGATTGTGTTAATTCATTCTGTTTAGTCATATTATCTTTTATATATAGTATAAAATACCATGATATATTTAGTAAATAAACAAAGTTGTATTTGTCAATGAAAGAAATTGTCATATCACATGAATTTACAAATATGAAAATCAATTTATTACACTTGATTGTCAAGTGTTGACTTCAGCCAAGTATTATGGCATAGACTATGCAACATTTTTATAGTCTTTTAAAATGTTTTTATGGAAAATTTTATAGACATATATGTGTATATTTCTTAGTAAAATTTGTTCATATTTGGTTTTAAGAGTCCATAGCCTCTTTACTCTTATTGACTATTTGTGGTATTATCACTCAAAATTTACTAGTTATTTTCACATTTCTATGTCATGGTAGACAAAAACCAGGTTTTGGACACTCTTTGAAAAAGCCACAAATGTTTGTATACATTTTACATTTCTCTTATTCTACTGAGAGTGAAGATAGCTGCTAGATATTTCCTAAATATGTAATGCTATCTTATGGAGGACAAAAGGCTGTGGATGATAAAAATAGCATACTTTACTTCTCTTTGTTATATTACTCTTCTTAATGATGTACTCCTCTTGGATACTGTGGTCTCTAAAAGAATTTGGGTAATATTCTCAAGTTAATTGTGTTTGTACATTTTTATTGAAATGATATATTTTTTAATTCATGATGACTTTGAACATACTAATCTGCTACACTCCTGATGTACTTATTTTACCTTAATTTCACATTATGTATGCAAAGTATATTTATCCCACTCTAGTAGGTATTGTTTTTTTTAAAATTTTTGTTTATTTCAGTCATGGCTTCTCAAGACACCCAAGAATATTCACCAGAAAAGGTTATAAAACATATATTTCATAAAGTGATAAGTGTAAAATATAGAAGTTGTAATCTTGACTATTTACATCAAAAGAAAATATGGAAAACTACAAGTGAGAGTGAACACCAGAAATCATATAAAAATTCAGAGCTTGTTCATCACCAGAGAATTTATACTGGAGAGAAGCCCTACAAATATAAACAATGTGACAAAGATTTTTGTAAAAAAATAGGTCTTACTTACCACCGAAGAACCCACACTGGAGAGAAGCCCTACCAATGTAAAGAATGTGGCAAAGCTTTCAGTCAAAAAACAGACATTATTTACCACAGCAGAACTCACACTGGAGAGAAACCCTACAAATGTAAAGAATGTGTCAAAGCTTTCATTAAAAAATCACACCTTATTTGCCACAGTAGAACTCACACTGGAGAGAAGCCCTACAAATGTAAAGAATGTGTCAAAGCTTTCAGTCAAAAATCACACCTTATTCACCACAGCAGAACTCACACTGGAGAGAAACCCTACAAATGTAAAGAATGTGGCAAAGCTTTCAGTGAAAAATCACACCTTATTTGCCACAGCAGAACTCACACTGGAGAGAAGCCCTACAAATGTAAAGAATGTGGCAAAGCTTTCAGTCAAAAATCACACCTTATTCACCACAGCAGTATGCACACTGGGGAGAAGCCCTACAAATGCAAAGAATGTGACAAAACTTTCAGTCGAAAATCAAACCTTATTCACCACAAGCAGAATGCACACTGGGGAGAAGCCCTACAAATGCAAAGAATGTGACAAAACTTTTGGTCGAAAATCATACCTTATTTGCCACAGGAGAATTCACACTGGAGAGAAGCCCTACAAATGTAAAGAATGTGGCAAAGCTTTCAGTCAAAAAACAGACCTTATTTACCACAGGAGAACCCACACTGGAGAGAAACCCTACAAATGTAAAGAATGTGGCAAAGCTTTCAGTCAAAAATCATACCTTATTCAACACAGAAGAACTCACACTGGAGAGAAGCCCTACAAATGCAAAGAATGTGACAAAGCTTTCAGTAAAAAATCACATCTTAATCGCCACAGAGGAACTCACACTGGGGAGAAGCCCTACAAATGCAAAGAATGTGACAAAGCTTTCAGTCGAAAATCATACCTTATTTGCCACAGCAGAACTCACACTGGAGAGAAGCCCTACAAATGCAAAGAATGTGGCAAAGCTTTCAGTAGAAATTCACACCTTATTTGCAACAGGAGAACTCACACCGGAGAGTAGGCCTACAAATATAAAGAAGATGGCAAAGCTTTCAGTTGAAAATCACCTTATTTGCCACAGAGAACTCACGCTGGGGAGAAGCCCTACAAATGTAAAGAATGTGGAATAGCTTTCAGTCAAAAAAATAGATCTTATTTGCCACAGAAGAACTCACACTGGAGAGAATCCCTACAATTGTAAAGAATGTTTCAAAGCTTTCATTCGAAAGTCACACCTTATTTGCACAGCAGAATCACACTGTAGTGAAGCCTCACAAATGCAAAGTATGTGACTAAGTTTTTACTCAATTATCAACCCTTATTTGCCACAACAGAATTCACACTGGAGAAAAGCCCTATAAATATAAGGAATGTGGCAAAGCTTTTAGCCATAAATCAGGCCTTATTCACCACATCACAACTCACACTGGAGAATAGCCCTACAAATGTGAATAAGTGGCAAAACATTTAATAAAAAATAAAACTTTATTCAGCACAGCAGAAGACACCCTGGTGAATGTGAAATATAAATAAAGTGATAATACTTTTAAAGAAAAACTAAACCTCATTAACAACAGAATTTATACAGAAAAGAACCCCTACTAATGAAAACAATGTAGCAAAGCTTTTAATAAGAAATCAATTCTTTTTCACCACTAAGCTATTTATTCTGGAAAGAAGACATAAATGTAGAGAATGTAGAAATATTTTCAATTATATATCATACATTACTAGACATCAGAGAAAACACACTGGAGAGAAGATTTACAAATGATACCATCAAACCATTCCTCTAAGAAAGAGTCAACATTTAATCCTCACCACAATAACCATAGAAGAGACAAAGTTTTGAAATGTGAAAATTGACAATGTGACAATGCCTCCAAAATTTATTCACCAATACTCAGCACCTGTGGATACATACTGGTTAGAGAAAATACAAATGGAAAAAAATATTTCATAACCATATGATTATTAAAAACTACTGATTTTTGGAGAATTCATTGTGCCCAGAAACCCTAAAAAGTTAAATAATATTTTGAAAACTTATTCAAATTTTGAATTCATTGAACATCTGAAAACTCATACCAGTAGTGAACATTGAACAGATTTTGTCCAAAATGTATGCCTTATATAAAAGTGAAACATTTATAATAAACACTTTGACAAATGTGAGAGTATAGTAAAGTCATTATTTTACATTACACCTTGATGTATATGAGGGTCAGTAAAAGACATTACTCATTTAAATATAGAAAATAAGTAGTTGTCTTTAACTTTTGCTTAAATTTTTTAAGCATTATCAAGTTATTTGGTAGAAATATCAGTCATAAATATCATATATGCATAGTGCAGAAATCTCATCTTTGAAAGCATATAATTTTTGTTTTCTAAATCAAAAAATTATGATTTTCATTTTTGAATACTGGAGAAAAGAATTATATGAAATCTATTTTTTTGATGTTTAACACTGAATTGTAACATTTTAAACTGTATTTTTTTTTGTATTTCAGTTTATATTTAGGGATTTTTAAACACTGAGCCACATTCTTAAGCCCTCTCCCCACTTTTTCAAATTTTGAGACTGTCTTGCTAAGTTGCTTGAAACCACACTAAGTTGCTGAGGCTGAATTTAAAGTTCTGAAACTCCTCAGTTTCTCAATTTGCTTGGATTACAAGCATGGACCATCATTCCCAATTTATAGTGCATTGTTTTTACCTATATTTATGTTATGTATTCAATATGTCCTTATAACTGAATATTTGTTTATATGTTAACACTCATGTATTTCATCCTGTTGTTAAATAACAGACATCACATTGTTCCACTTGACTAAATGTTTTATGTAACAGTAAAACATACTACTGAGTAAATAATACTGTAGCATCTCTTAATTATTTTACACATTTTAATAAAACTTAAAGTGGAATATAATTTGCATAAGCCAGATCATTATATTTTTTTTCTGTATGTATTTATGGTGAAATTATGAGTTATAAGAAAGACATAGATAAAGAAAATAAGCCCCAGATTTTCATATCTTGAATTACAAATTTTAACATTTTAATTTTTTAACATTTTAACATTTCCTAGTGATTTGAATAGACTGAATTTCCACAAACTTAAAGTTAGCTCTTGCATGAGAGAAGAGCTTTATCTTTCTTGTGTGTGCATAATAGCCTTCTAGACATCAGCCTCATTGGAGACATTTCATTTTTCTCTGAATGAGATCAATGATCAGTGTTTTCATGTACATTAGTAAATTTCTGACATCACTGTTATTTTATAGGTAGTGTTATTTCAGGGCAGGAATCTGAGAAATGGATCTGGAGTCAAGGTTGAGTGAGGTCTTATACTTATGACAAAATAATTAGTGAGCTATGTTTCATAGTCTTATTTTCTGTGGACCAATTAATAAGAGGTAAACTGATAAGGTTGTATGTAAAGATTAAGTTTCTTATGATTAAATGTTGTCTTACCAGCTACAATAGGGATTCTTATACATGGAATCCATACAAAAATCATATTGAATATCATTCACAATTTTATTAATATTACATATAATTCATGAAGAACTGAGTTTACAATAATATATGGCTAAGAACAAGGTCTGGGGACATTGTACACTCTCCAATATGGACACATTTATAACAGTTTAATTATACATGAAACTACACTAAATGAGAATAAAAATTAATTGGATCAACACACAACAATATACAAATAAAAACTTTTAAAGACTTAAACAAGAGACCAATAATGGATGAAGTGTGGCTTCCGAATGGTAGGGAGATAATGGACATATAACCAAAGGTAATTGAAGAAAGATAAATTACCCGCTTTGAGCTAGAACAGCATTTGAAAGAAATAGAGTGTCAAAGTTATCAAAGATTATTCACTTCCATTTGTATGCTTTGCAATACATTCCGAAAGATTTCTGCATGTTTTATTTCAGTCAAATTGAAGAACAATCCAGAAAGTTAAAAAAAAAGAAGTATTGCTCCTCTGGTTTGAAAAGCAAGAAAAAAATAGAGAGAGATTTATTGAGCTAGAAAAAGTTACTAGTTAAAGGTAAAAAATAGAACTGAGATTTCCAGAGTCTCGGTATAATGTATTTCAGCCATCCCTGGTTTCACAGGGCATTTTTGGTTAATAAAGGATTTGTTCACTTACATACAACTTACAGAACATTGCTGTTTTTAGTCAGTCTTTTCCATTAATAACAATGATGTACCTTTCAAGACTTTCCAGCCACAAAAATACACAATTTCAGAAATCTTCTGGTTCATCCTCCATATATTCTGCTAAAAAATATGAGGTAATTATACTGTGTATTATGACCTCAGGCTATGAGCCTTCAAATTACCTTAAAATACAAAAGAATATTTTATGTTTATTTTTAAATATTGTTTTTATATTTCAAACATTCAAATCAAATTCCACAGTAATCAATGATACAAAAAACCACAAAAAAACAACTGCAATTTGGTGTCTCATCATGACTTTTCAATACCTGCTGTAGATTGCCTGTGGGTTCAACTTTTAATTTAAAAAATAATATTTTTTTTCCATACAATTGGGGTGAAGTGGAGGACAAAATCTCCTGCATTGTTTTCCTGGGCAAGCCATCTAACTTGAAACAACTGAACCCCAAATAAAAATATCTTTACATTCTAATTATATCAGTTCTTAACTAATCTAGCATAAAAAAAAATCCACTTTCTTCTGGTTGAATACGTTAGCCCAAAGATATGTAACCTGGGAGTTAAAAGAAGTATGACATAAATGAAGAGGTCTTTTTTGCATAAGGCAAATTGCACTTTTTTGACATACATTGGGCATAGTTATGTACAAAGCTTTTCGTTATAGACCTAGGGTACCAGTTCCTCTTCTCCATGATCTCCACCTCTAGAGTTAGCAAATATTTAAGTACAAAATACCCGTTACTATATTTTGGATCTTGAATGTCCACAGGTCTCCAGCCAGTGGTGCTATTGGGATATGGTGGAACCTTTAGGAGGTGGGGCCTAGTGGGAGAAAGTCAGGTTATTTGGAGCACGCCCTTAAAGGAAATATTAGGAGCCTGACGGCTCCTCTTCCTCTCTCTGCTTCCCCAGCTGCCATGAACAGCTTTGCTTCCTGATGTCTTCCATATCATGACGTTCTGTGCTTCATCATAGACCCAAAAGCCACAGCACCAACTGACCATGGTCTGTCAACTTTGAAACCATGAACCACATTGAAAATTTTCTCCTCTAAATTGATTTATTTCAGGTTTTTTTCTCTTTAATCCATTTACTGATACACATCCATCCTGGACTAGCTGAGTGTAAATACCTGAGAAACATTAGTGATAAAATATTTCCCTTTACAAAGACTGGTAAACGGAGTGCAAGTGCTGAAAGCAACAGTTTTTCCCTCGGTTTGTTTAATATGTTATTGTCCCAGTTTTTAGTGCTCCTGGTGCTACTCGACAATCCACAGTGTGGACAAATGCTGCTCAGATGAAACCCAAGTCAAATAATCCACCCTTCCAAACACTAATGATAGCTTAACTGGTTCACAGGTTTCAAGACCCTAGTGTCCAGTGAGAGCCATTAGAGTTCTTTAGAAAGAAATATATACAATTGGTAAAGGGACTGTCCAGGCATTGTCTATAATGACTCCAGTTAGCCTGGTATCAATGTTTTGTCTATGGCTGTTACTTGGTTCAATGGCAGGATAAGGTGACTCTTTTAACAATTTACAACTTACTTCTTCTTGTATACAAACATACACTCACGCACGCACACATGCATGCACACGCAATCAGGCACATAACCAAAAAGTAACAAAACAAATGCATAGAGGGCTTTGGTGGGAGAGGAGGGCTGCTAAATAAATAAACATCTTTACAGACAGAACACTTAGGCTGCAGAAACGACCTTGAGGTTTCTGAGAAGTCCATGCAGAGGTCTGCGTGCTAGAAGGAAACTTTTTGGAGGCTTCCTCATCAGGCTGCTTGCTGCTGGGAGATGGGAAAGTCCGGAATATAGCTGGGAAGACATGGCCTTGTGAGCAGAGAGCAGAGAATGTTCAGTGGGGGCAGGGTCCTTGGAGACAAGCTGCTCCTTTCCAACTGCATGTGCATTTGGCTGCTGGGGGCCCGGAGGCTGGTGGCCTTTTTCAGCATTGTCATCCCTGGCACTCTTACTGTCCGACTTGACAGGGCTCCCACGTGTCTTTTTAGACAGCAAGGTTGTCTTGCCAAGGTCCATCGACCGCCTAGTCTCCTGTATCTCAAGGCTGACTTGAAGGAGGACAGCCCCCTATCCTCAGACTCGCTGTCCCTATTCAGACCAGACTGCACACTTGGGCTGGGGGGGCAGGGTGCAGGGTGGCCACAGAGGAGCTCTGTACATGTTTGCCTTCACCTCTGCCCTCCCCGGCTCTGGCCTGGCTCACCCAAGAGGAGCTGGGTTTGGAGATGGAGGTGACACTGGCTCTGTGGGAACCCAGGCTTTGTCTGGAGCCCTCCCTACTCACGGTTCACTCTGAAGTCCTGTTCTTCCCAGAAGGGAAGGGGCCCCTGCTGGCAGAGCATGAGGCTTTTTTGGCAGATGTAGAGGAGACAGTGTAATCGAGGGCAGAAGCTGACTTCTGCTTCTGTGGTGAGGGAGATGATGAGGAATCATGGGACTGGGGGGATAACTTCTTTTTAGGCTGGGTAGAAGCAGGGCATGAATGCCTTCCATGGGCCCTGGAAGAACCTGCTTTGCTTCAAGAGCAAGAAGGCTTTAGAGAAACTTTGGAAGGAACAGGAGAAAAAGGGGATGTACTTGAAAGAGATGATTCTTGGCTTGCCAAAGATGCTCTCCCCTTTGCAAGCTTTGACCTGGCTCAGAAATGCCTTTGGAGCTGGGAGACCTCTTGGTTGTGCTCTCTGGTTCTATTTTTGAGTAAGCCTGGGTGGCCTGGGGGTTTCACTTCTTTGACTGGAGAGCAGTCCATGAGATCACTATGATCCATGTAAGCAATCTGGTTATTGTTATCAAATGCATTGGAGACAGGTGGTAAGTGATCCCCTTGGGCTAAGTTTTTGCTCTGTGTATCTAAAATTGAACACTGGAGTTCAATTTTTGGGTATCTGACTCATCTCTAAACACGCCCTCCTTGACAGCCAGGTGGACTCAGCTCACAGCCTTGTGCTCTTGTCAACTGCGACTATCACTTGTTTCCTGATAACTGCTGGAAAGGTTCCTCAAGCTGCCAAGGCAAGAGATGGAGACCTTGTCATCCACTGCCTCCCGGATCTTCTCTAAGGTGGAGGCAGAGCTATGAATTGGAGAGTCCCCTTGTTACCGCTGTTTACTGGTGATGAGTCCTTGCTTCCCCAATGCTGAAGTATAACACCAGAGAAGCACGCTGAGGCAAGTTTAGAGTGGAAAGTAGAAGCTTAAATAAGGACAGCAGAAAAGACTTCTCCCAGAGGAAGAAGGAGACCCAAGAGGTGGAATCCATGGAAGAGGGGAGGTCTTCCCTCTTTTATAACTAAGGTCTTCATTCAGCTTTCCCGCATTTCTGTCAGCATTCCTGTCCTTTGTTCTATTACCTTTCAGTGATGGATTGTAGGTGGGAAGGCCCAAAGGGTGGGGAGCAGGTGGGCCAAAGGAGTAATCTGGCCAGGAAGGACTTTTGGATTAGCATCTCCCTGTTTGCTTGGAGCTGCTTCATTAACATTTCCTTGGGATGGGATCTGGGCCTTGGGAACATTAACATTTCAATTTCCCAAGTGCTGCTCTGCTTTCTGTGGCTCCATTCTCTACTTGGCCTTCATTTTCAATTTTACTCAATATTAGACCCGATTTACCTAACTACACTAACTACCTATCTTTAAATCTGGCTTCAACCTGAGAAGTGGGAAGGAGAATTGGAGCACATCTGCAGCTTCACAGACAGGTACCAAGAAGGTGTCACACAATTTTCATTAACAGCCAAGGGGCTGGTCACAGATGATCTGGAGGATAAGCTTTGCCACTGGACACTCCTCAAAAATGGCTCACTTGAAAAGCCACCATCATGTTCACTCCTTTCCCCGGTCATTTCCATGGACTTGAAGAGCGAGGCAGGGAGGTGCCTCTGGAGGAGGCCGCTGAAGTCACACCTGCTTGCTTGCTCCCTGGAAGCTGGCTCACCCAGTGCTTGCACAGGGAAGAACTTGTGGAGCCGGCTACTGAGCTGTTAGCCAACCATAATGGGATGGCTGTCTGCTTTGGTAGAAGATTATATAGGCTGTCTGCGTGCACACCTTGTTCTCCAAGAGCTGCTGCACATCACTGTCATTGAAGCCACTGTCAATATCAGAGGCCATCCATGGAGTTCTTCCAGTATGCTGGGTAGTGCCCCCCTTGCATGGTGCCATGGTGATTGCACACAGCATACAGGTCATAGATGTTGTCCTCAGGGTCCCTCCTGAGTCCATAGGGCTGCCTCCATGGGGACCAATGGGATAGCAAACTCCAGCTGCTCTGGCTTCTCTTGACCACATGAAGAGTCATGTCCAGGCCAGTCAAGGGGAACTTGACCATGTTCTGAAGTTTCACATTTCTGTCTCCTTCCTTTCGAAAGCTCTTGAGGTGTATAGCACATCAGGCAGAGTGCACAGGCTCCATGTGATGCTCCCCTTCTGCAGCTGCTTGCAGTGTGGGCAACACCAGGCATCATCTGGGGCCAGTCATTCCTCTTTGGCTTACAGTTGGAAACACTGGGATAAAGTGCAGGTTTGAGGTTTGATGCCGCTCCCTCTGCAGGCAGACACTTTCTGCATCTGGGATATACTCATCTTCAGTGTGTACAAATAAGAAATTTTTGTCTCCTTGTCCCATCCTACCACTAACTTCACATGAGCAGTGACACCTGGTCCACAAGGTTTTAATGCTCTTTCTACTGTTGGGTGGCACAGGGGCTGTTCCTCCTGGGGCAGCAAGTATGTAATTCCCACAAAACTGACCACATGCAAACTGAATGGACACACTTGAGTGCAAACAGGAAATACTTCATCTTCTCCAAAATTTTCTTCTGCAGAAGGTCCCATGCTATCATCTTCTCTAAATGCAGCATAAAAGACAGTCTTCCTGTGCTGCCCAATGCAGGCTCAGTTACACACCAGCAGGACAATCTTGTCACTGCCTGCTCTGGTGGTGGGCAGGTCCAATTTCCCCTGCTTTGCTGCTGTTTATGTGCAGGAAGACAGTCTGATGATCCAAGCCAAACTTCAAGTGGTTGAGATTGTTGTTTAAGTGAATTCCTATTTGAGAATTCCTTCAGGTCAAAATATTTCTGGAGTCTCAAAGCAAAAATGCCTTCACTTTCATGGCCTGTCTCCATGTCATCTGTAACACAAAAGGAAAGGTGGAATCCATCATAGATTGTCAACACAATCTGATCAGTGGGGATCTTTGTTTTCATAGATATTGCTTCCTGAAGTCTGGCAACAGTCCCAAACAGAGGCACAGCCACAGCAATCCTCATGTAATGAGGACATTTCCCTTGATACACTACAGTGAAATGGAGAGGTCTTATGTGGGTTAGAGAAATTGGCAAAGAAATGCAGAGGAAAAGATCTAAAGTGTTGCTCTGTTTCTGACAATGAGTACATGTCAAAGAAGATCTGCACTGGGCTTGAAAAAGTTCTTGTACAAAAGTGCTACACTCAGGAAAAGATGGTCCCTAGAGTATGACATCAGTCTCTGATGGAGGCTTCAGAGGAGGATGGCCACTCTGATTTACAGAAGGATAAAGTTCTTCATGAACTAGGTACAAAAGCCACAGCAGAGACTCCTGGGCATCATGCTCGGATTTCCCAATCCTGCAGTGCGTTCTTTGACCTAGTACTCTTTTTTTTTTTTAAAAGAGAGAGAGAGAGAGAACTTTTTAATATTTATTTTTTTTTTTTAGTTTTCGGCGGACAAACATCTTTGTTTGTATGTGGTGCTGAGGATCGAACCCAGGCCGCACGCATGCCAGGCGAGCGCGGTACCACTTGAGCCACATCCCCAGCCCTGACCTAGTACTCTTGACATCACGGCTGTGCTGCGGGGTGTAGTCTAGGGGTGTACCCGGTGCGCCAGCTGCTCCGTGACCTCGCCATGGCCCCTTTGCGCACGTCCGGTAGGGCTCAGTCTGCACCGCCCGGTACTGGCCTAGCCCAGGTGGTTGGGAAGAGCTCGGTGCTGCTGAGGCGTTGCAGCACAGCGTTCAGATCAGGCGTTGTGTGGTTGTGGCCCCCTCACTCCGGGCACTGGCTCCTGGTGCAGGCGGGCTGGCGGGCGAGTTGTGGGCCCTGGCTGGAAGCAGCTGTGAAGGCCGCTGTGGTCCGGGCTTTGCCCTGGGAGCAAAGGTGCCAGAGCATGGACAGCATCTTGAGGACACAGCTTGGAAGCTGCCCACCAAACGTGCCAAAGAGGGCGAGGAGGGCGCGACCGCCGGCCACTCCAGAACACCCCTTGCTGAGGGAGCACTTCTCATTCCCTCCTGCCACCACCGGCCCTCCGGAGCACACATACCTTGGACATGGTGGCAGCCACTGACACTCCTCACCACGCCCACCTCCCCGCCTGGACCCGCCATGGCCTCCAGCGCATCTCGCCCTCTGCCCTCATTGGCTCTGAGGCTCTGCGCCCCACACACCCCAGTGGCCCCAAGCCAGCAAGCAACGCTATTTCAGGGTTTTCCACAGTTAGGAAAATCTGACTAACACACTTGTATCATGCGACCTCCATTATGGAACAGTGTTATCTGAATCCATATGTCCACACACTGCATTCACCATGGAGAGAGCAAGAAGGAGTAAATGATCCTCACTGTAGGGTGGGTGTGAATCTAATGGCAAAGCTATGCATGGGGACACATTACACAAGAACAAATAACGGACCCAGCATGGAGGAGAAAACCTGCTGAGTGACAGAGGAATCACAGGAAATGTGGATGACATGTGGCATAGTGGGATGTTTGAGATGAACCCCAGGCAGTAGGGAACAACGTCACGGCAAGAAGTACTAGGAAAATATAAACACAATGCCATTTTATTTTCTATAAATCCAGACATGCAGACTTAAAGTAACAAAGTTTAAGAGGTATTAATAAATTATTACTTTATGTATAGAAACTGAAAGGTGAAAAATTTCCTAAATGTAAAAGATTATTAACTTTAACCTTGTTAACAGTTTCTACAATTTCATGTTACCACTTTAGCTGATTCAGAGAAATTTCTCCTTTCCTTTTTCAAAGTTTATCTTCAAACGTCTGTGAATGCATTTGTTGATTTTTTTTTTCTATAATTTTAGTGTGCATAATTATCTTAGTCCATTTTCTGTTGCTATTACTGAATACCACAGACAAAGTAATTTATAAAAAGAGTAAAGTTTTTTTTTTTTTTTTTCCCAGCTCATGGTTTTGGGAATCAAATGGAAAAGTTATTCGTTTTGTTGGAGCCTTTTTGTAGATTCTAAAAGTGGTGTAGGGCATCACAGGATGAGGCAGAATGTACCATTTCAGGTTTCTCTGCCTCTTTTTTGTTAAAAGCAGAGTCCCATTTGTTACAATTCTACTCCTATTACCTCATTTAATCTTAATTACCTCCCGAATCCCATACAAGGATTAAATTTCTATCTTTTTAATAACCCACAATGGGAATTAAATTTCAACATGAATTTTGGTGGGGCATATGAATCATAATCACGACTCTACAAATTTCCTGTACACTATAAAAACATAACTAAAATCTTTATTAAATAGTGCTACTAGGGCTCAGGCAAATGTCTGGGGTAATGTTTCCAAATCTCAAACTTTGAAACAGGATTTGAATGTAATAAAATAAAAGGAAGAAATTCACCAATCCACTATCACATGTTCTTCTGTAGATTTAAGAAAATGTCTGCTATGAACTAATAACAGAGCTTCTGGGCAGAGGCATGTGGAGTGAAATGTGTTCCTCCAAGGTGAATCTACTGTTCCAGAATGCCATGACATCTATACAGTTTAGATTTATTCACAGGGAAGAAATTTTATTAAATAATGAAACTTTTGAATGATGCAGGACTTTGGGGCACTTGTGTAAGAAGCAACTCCCTGATGTTGATGGGAAGCACATAATTCCAAGTTGCAGATAATTGGCTGCAGAAAAAAATAGAAAATCATGAGACCTTAGAAGTCACATGAAGCCTATGGAATTCAGCCTTTAAATGAGGGAGGGATGATGGCAATTTTTAAAATGGCATGGCACATCCAGATTTCTGTTTCAGAGAGATCATTATGACAACAGTGTAGGGGAGGAAAGACTTCAGGCTTTATGCCCTGATGGGGACCTGTTTTGTGATTACGTGAGAAGATGGGACCTGTCAGCAGTGTCAGTTTGGGGAAAGAGAACATAATTTCAAACATATTAACCTGTCATTCAACAAATAGTTTGTGAACATTTAATAGGAGCCAACAATCATCCTGTGCCTTAAGAGGTAAAATCCCCAAAGCACTTGGGGCTTGAATGGATGTATTTGTTGAGCAGAGTTTCTAGCAATCTGCTAGCAGGAGGGAAGAAAGGGGGAAGCTCCTTTTGCCTCTGTAGTTTTACAAAGCCAATTCAAGAAGATGGATTTTGAATTTGGTCACAAATGAAGAGTCAATTTTGAGAGGCAGACATAGAAGAAAAAGGATGAAACCAGCCCAGCTGTCAAACAAAATTGTCTAAGGCCTGGGTGCTCCAGGTCAGAGCCTGTGAAGCCAGCTTATCTAATTCAGCACTGGTGTCCACTAGTGGTAATGGATGATTCAGTTCATGTCAAGGAATATGCTCAGAAAACCTTTTCAGAACAAGATAAATTCTTTGAGTTTTATCTTGAATACAATGAATGGACACTGGAACATTTCACAGGGAAATTCAAAAATGAGATGAAGAATATGTACTATAGGGGGAATCCAGTCTTATGATTCTACCAAAGAATTTTAATGATTTAATGATTTAATTTTAATGACAGCATGGATTACTAAAAACATCCATATCTATGTTGTCTAATGCTTTCAAATTTCAATCCTAATGGTGACTATATATTTGTTTCTTCCTAAGATTATATATTCAACCTCCCCCCTGTTGAATATATCCCTAATCCTATCACTCACTTTATACTTTTCCCGATCGCCTAACGTCTATATTGATTGATATCTATTTTCCTACAGTTTCCCAAGTCCATTCTTGTGGCTGACTCTTCCGGTGTGCTGATATTTACATTCATTCTCTAACAGAAACCCTATTGCAAAAGAAATTTTTTTCCAAATGCTAAACTCACTCTTCATCCTAAACCTACACTGCAATGCTAACACTACTATCCCTATTTCAATGGATGTTCTCTTCTATATTCAATAATCCAAACTACCAGATCCTATGCCATTGTATATTGATTTATATGATATATCTGTGCAGAAGTGAATTCAAAACTATGTATCCAAATCAAGGGCCCAATGCCTTTCTGTGCTTCAGATCTTACCTAGTTTTCTATTTTTGTACTTACATTTCACCTATACATTCTGATAAAAATCTCAGTTTCTCAATACCAGTATTCTCATCCAGCAGAATGACTCCTAACCCAAATTGAACATGATATTAACCCTAAACATACTCTGCTTCCTCAATCTAATTTCATGTAAGAGCAAGTACAGAGTTGATCTTGCAATACAGGTATGTACAAGATCCTACACCTGTTGAGAACCTCAAAGGTAGATGTAAAAATGATCCCTGGAGAGGATGTAGGCAGCTATGTAGGACCTGAGAGGTGTAAAGTCATCTTCCATGGCAATTAACCCAGTCAGGATGAAGGGATGTGCCTGAATCAGCCTTTCTCTTCTCAATGAAGGCAATATGGACCAAACCAGGCCTGTGGGAATAGCTGATCCCAGGTGCTAATGGTATATATACTTTTATAACTTGTGAAAATGTCACAGGAGGATGGGGCAGCCTCCATCTCATGGGACTCTTGAAAACCACTGTTAAAACAAAGTGGTTGTCAAGGCAGTGACCTCATTTATTTCCTTGAAGGAAGTGACCTCACCTCACTTCCTTGGTGATAGAACTCTCTACTTGGGATCCATGTAGCGAGGCACCCAGAGCCAGTCCCATCCCTGTGGGCTCACTTGTTTGGATTTACCAAGGACAGAGTCATTCTTTCTTGGCACCTACTGATGTGGGGATGGCCAAATACCAGGAAAGCTCTGAAGAGGGGCCTTTCCTAAGAAGGAAGGTACTGGCTCATTGCTGGCTCCTGACAACTTCACAGAGTTGGCCAAGAAGACCAGAGCTAACACAGGACAGGCCACTCTTGGGGAACATACTGTCTCCCACTAGTCAGAGGACACTTTGGATAGATGCAGACTAACTCCAGAGTGGTGTATGTGTGTCTTTGTGGGTGTGTGTTTGAATTTCTGGTTTTGTCTCATGTTCTGAGAATACAGAGGAAATACAGTTTGTTTGGTATTCAATAGTAAACAGTGAATTTACTAGTGAGTCCTTTTGTTAAAGGTGAGTGTTTCTATGTCAATGTATCCCACTGTGTGTGTGGTAGTAGACAGTAAAAAAAATGCATCAGTGGATGTGCCTGTCTAAATGAAAGCTTCCCAGAACTCCTCCTGGTGAATGTATGAATGGATTGCTGTTTGCCTTGCAGATAAGCAACACCTACTATGTTCCTAAGTTTCTGTATTCTTTCTGAATTTTGGCCACTCTTCAGAAGGGGCTTGTGGTTTGTGTCCAAGATATGTATCACCTCCAAGCTCTGTGACATAGCCATGCACTGGATTGCTGAATGGAATTCCAAGCATCTCAGAAAACTCAGAAATCATTGTGACTGGTAAGGCTCTCAGTGGAGAAACCCTGCTTGACTACATAGCAACCCAAGTAGCATGATCAGGAGCTGTCAGTGCCATAGTGTTCATCTTGTGGAAAAGTCTGTCCCCAGGCTTTTTTCTTACCTATTGATCTGTTCCCCTGAATGTCAGGAAGGTCTTTGTCTCAGGCCACCCCTTTATGAATCCTCAAGAAAACAGTTTCAATCGGAAATGAAGAGGCCTCATCTGTGGCTTTTAGGTAAAGTGTTCTGTAAGGGGATATGTCTTAATCAGCCTCTTGGTCATGTGTGAGGCTGTGGCTTAGATTCTCAGCACCTCATGAAACTAAATAAAGATGCCATGTGTCCATGCAAAACTAAAATGACAAAATAAAAGCAGTAATTTTGGAAGAAGTCTCTTGCCTTCCTCTTGTAAGACTCCTGACCTCCTTGAAGTGAGAATAGGAATCCTTTGGGTCAAACGGTTTGTTCCAAGCCCTGCAGTAGCTAGCACAGAGGTGGTTGGTTTATTCTATGACTCCAGTACACATAAAGAATCTACCCCCAGCAGTCAGTAGGCATCTAATTTGAGAAGCAGAGCAGTATTAACTGCAGGCTCATTTTATCTATTATGGTTCTCAAGAAGGGTGTCTAGCCCACCATGGCTTTAGGCAAATGAGGGCATGGGAGCTTACTTTGGACACCATCGAGGACTGCTTCCCATATGGAAACCTCCAGCCAGAATGTTATGATGAGTGTTTATATGGAAGAAGATGAGGGACTTTTGGGAGTGTTTTTTGTTGGAATTGTGATCATTTTTGTGGTGGTTGGAAGAGATGAGTGGGCCAACCTCAGCTTGATGTCTGGTGTGATTCCCATTAGAGACTGAGTTCTGGAACTGACCTCAGAGAAGTATTGCCATGAATTGTGTTGGGATTTGGGAAGGCCAAGCATGAGAGGTGCCCTTGGAAACTGAGATTTAGGCCCAGGGTGGCTTTCTCCACAGAACTGGGAATCATATGATTTTTTGTGAAAGCCTTGTCAGCCATAGTTGAGAGCCAAAACACACATGGACCTCACATTTTAGATCCCAATGGGCCTGGCTTCATGTGAACTTTTGGCTGCTTTTTGGGAAGCCTTGCCTTTGTGACTTCTTCAGAGCTTTCATTGAAAGGAGATTCCTCACCACTTACTGGTTCCTGAATGAATCAAAACCCACAGTGCCACCTACTTCATCCCTGAATGATGGCTACATGACACCATGAAATTTTTGAAATTCCCATTACCAGGAAGCACTGGAGAACCTTAGGATCTCCTGTTGCTCATCATGACTGAGCCAGAGAGTGCCTTTTTTGACTGGAGTTCATGAAAATGGTGTAGAACAGAGATGCCAGTGAGTTGGACCCCGCTGGGAACTGGGCCTGGAGCAGTGGAGTGCAAGTGTGTGATAAAACATCTGTGGTGGGGATATGTGGATCTGCCATTGGCTTCAAAATGACATGTGACTGACATGGTGCAGCCTGTAGACTCTTATATGTATAGGCATTTTGTTGTGGGAAGAGGTTTCAAGGCAATGCTCAGAATCAGGTTGCTACCCTGAAATGGGAAAGATGTATGTGGTAACAGCCCAGTTGGTGTTTTCTCCTGCAGACCCTGACTCACCACACGTGACAGAACTCCCTCCAGCACTGTGCCCCAGTTTGTTGTAGGGAAAAACGAGGCAAGGCACTGAAGATAGCAGGAAACTGTTTTATTTGGCTGCAACCAGGTTCAGAGGGCACAGTTTTTGTTGTAATCAATCAATCCCCTGAACCCCGAGTTCAGGGAGTTTCAGAGTTTTATACCCAGCATGTAAGGGAAGGGGCTCAGAAGTTCACAGTCTGCAGAAGTTCACATAAAAGCAGCTTTTTCTTTCACTGTTCTGGGCAAATTAACCCTTCAAGGACAACACTTGAGAAGGGGAGAGCTTCTTCTCCCCTTTCTTCCCTCCCCTACCAGCTGTTACCATGGAGCCCATTTGTAACTTATCTTAAAAATGCAGACATCTCTGTGAAGCTCAGCTCAATGGCCAGATGCCTTGTTTGCAAATTTCTTCAAAGTACTCTACTGGATACTTTTGTGAAAAACTAGTAAGGGGGTGTCCAGCACCTGGAGTGCTGGTATCTTCTCGGCCAGTGGGCAAGTAAACAGGGTGACACAAAAATAGGGTTTATCTACATTGAACTTTTTTGCAGAGACTCTTTGGCTGACAGTCCGCAAATAAGCCATGGTGAAGAGGGCTTTTCTGTGGAGAAAGGAGGTGTCACTTCATTGAGTCCTCTTCTTTCTCCAGGGAGAAGTGTTTTCTGCTGTCCTTTAATAATGCTTCAATTCTCCACTCTAAACATGCCTTGGTGTGCTTCTCTGGTGTTATATTTCAGCATGGGGGAAGCAAGGCCTCATTACCAGTAAAAAGTGGTAACAATAACAGTAAAAGGACAGAGATAATGCCAAAAATTAACTCAAAATTTAGAATTGAAGATAAAAATAATCTTTAGTGATAAGAATTCCTTAATTTGATACTTTAAAAATAATAACAACCTATCACCAGGGGGGCAAATTTGTGACATATGCAGTCAAGGGGACAAATAAAGAATGTCCACATGCTTCTGCTGCTTTCAATTCTTTATTCACTCAAATTACTTAATACCATTTTACTCTATAGGTTCTTAATGAGGAAAATGCCAATCCTTAATAATAGGCACTTCAATAGAGACAATCAATTAACAGCAAGCAATTCTAGATTAATTAATTCACAGAAAATAATTTTAGATTAATTCTGAGCATTGAAAAACACATTTAATTATGACAGGCTAGTGACAGACATTTCCTCTGAATGCTAAGTTCAAAAGTCTCAAGCCTTAGCTTTATGTCCTGCAGATGCATACTCACTCAGAAAGCAGTGATCAGGTCCTGAAACAAAACAGGCTTTTTTTGGTGTGGAGTGGATGACCAGTTGAGGAGAGGGTCACAGGGAGAAGCTGCATCTCTCACAAAGTTCCAGACAAGGTGGTAGAGTTTGAGAGCAGTGAGGATCACACAGAGAAATCAGGAGAATGATAGCAAGTGATGGGATGTCAGTGCAGGTTCTCATCAGGCTCTCCAGCTCGAGTGCATACTTGTTTAGGCTGGCTGAATGCCTGTTTATTCACTCTATTTTTTATACTAAATTTTGGGGTTTTTTGACCACCCCTTGTAATTCTTATCAGGTGCCACCAGATTTCTCCATGACATCATTTACCCTGAGGTCAGAAATATCTGGTCTGGTGGTCTCCATCCTGATAGTCTCACTTTTCACTCTTATCAGCAGAGGAAAGCCTGCCAGAGGCTTTACTCAGTTTATCAGGGTGAGGGGAAGTAATTTGTCTGAGGCCATATTAGAGGGCTCTGTGGGTGTGCCTGGTGATAAATGACCTCTAATAATGACCTCAGGTTTCAAACTGGAGTTTTTTAAATGGAGTGAGAAACTAATGTGACTCCATCTTTGAGAAATCAGCCTCTACCTGAGAGCAAAGCCTGTCCAAATGGGGGAGTTCCCTTGTCCTTGGAAAAACCCAGAGTGCTCCTAGGCACATACCCACCCTGCTGAGTTGTTTGTCTGTAAATAACTGGAGAGAACTTCCATGCCAGGTGACCCTGACTCAGTTACACTAGGTTAGGACCCATAGCAACCCCCTAGCTACCACAAAACGTGTGAGACAGAGAAAATACCTGAAATACCAGGTGATCTTCCCAGTAGTTTTGGTGATTAGTAACATGATTAGGCAAGCTTATCATATGCACTCTTGCAACCCCTCATGGCCGAAACCAATCAGTTCAAATGCATCCACCACTTGAACTAACCAATCACCCTTACCCAACTTGTTCCTGCCAATGACTGTGCTAATCAATGTTAAGAGTTGTTGTTTGACTTTCCTGTGATGTGAAATGATTGGCTGTGTGATGTTGTGATGAATATGGTATCCCCAAAAATCTTATTAATCCTCACTGGACAAAGGGTCAGGACTCACTCTTTGGGACCACTGCATCTGAAATGGTTGTGAGTCCAGGCTTGAGCTTACTATAAACAGTGTTGTGTGATTGCATCAGATTCAGCTCCTGCAGGTCTATTGGGGTCCTATGAATCTGGCATTACAGGAGTTGCTTAGGCTCAGGCCTAAGGCCATTCTCACACAATCCCTTTCAACTTGACAGCTATTCTGCAGATAAATAGAAGCCAAAACACATAACTTTTGTCTTCATAAACTTGATCTCTTGAGTCCAGTGTCATTTCAAGTTCTGGGTCTAAAAAGACATATTTATTTCCCCTCAGAGCCTCAACTGCCACCACCGGCTTTCCACAAGCCTGTCTCTCCCCCCACAAGCTTCTCTCCACCTCCCACAATCCTCCTGCTCTTGAGGCCGATTGGCTGGGTCACGTGGGCAGAGCCAAAAAGTCCCCCAATGAGCAGCTCCGTGGTCTGAAAGGGCAGGGAAACAGTCCAATGAGCATCACCGCAGAGGAGCCAATCAGCTAGATGTTGCTGGGGCCGAGGAGCCAATCAGCTAGATGTTGCTGGGGCCGCTGTGAGCCAATCATCAGCCGGCAGCTGGATTGCTGGCAGCTGGAAGTTTGCTGGGGCCCCTTCGGCTGTGGCTCTCAACATCTCCCCCTCTCTGTTTAAACAACAAGCATGTGGCTTAGGGACCGTGCCTGTTAGGCAGTCCAATTCAACATATGGTCCTTACCCGTCATCGGATGAACTGACCTCTAGGCGTCAGCCTCCTGTCTTAGGTTGGTACCACTGCAATTGGATCATACCCGTCACTGACTACCGGTCCAGCATACAGCTATACTTGTGGATAGGCCTTTGCACCAGTGGGGGGGTGAGGTTCTTTGCCTCACCTCTGTTGGCCCCCAAATTTTAGACCATCACTAGTAGAGGAGGATGCAAAATGCCATGACATTAAGCCAATTGAGGGCTCCTTTGAAAAATTGTACCACCGGTGACATCATCAGCAAAAATACCCCAACACTACCACAAGTCGCTGCACCAACAGATAGTTCAAAATGCATACAGGTGAGCTCACAATGTGTCCAGGCAAGTTCTGCAAGCAGTTCAGTGATGGCTATTGTAGAAGGTGTAGATTGGTTTTATCTTTGACTTCACCAGCACTGGGATGAAGATAGGAATTCTGGCAATAATGGCTAAAGAAAAAATTATGTAACATTACAGAAGGCACTAAAAGAAAACAATTTTCTTAACAATTTACATTGTCTTCACCGGTACTGGGATGAAGATAGGAATTCTGGCAATAATGGCTAAAGAAAAAATTATGTAACATTACAGAAGGCACTAAAAGAAAACAATTTTCTTAACAATTTACATTGTCTTTAAGAGAATTATTAAATATAATGAAAAGGAAAGGTGAAAGTAAACAAACAGATCTGTTAACCTTCTTTTTTGTTTACATATTAAAACAATCCTCAACAGTTGTTTACCCAATTTAAATTAAACCATATGAATCACGTGAAAAAAAAAATATTTGGATCCATATTATCATGAGCGCTCATCATATATGATATATGGACATACGTACATATAACACAAAACACAAGTGTGCACACATAATATAATACATACAACACATAACATTATAGTAAAGGCCTTAACTTTTTACAGGTGAAATCTCCATTGCAATGTTTAAAAACTCTATAGTCAAAAAATAGAACTGATCAGCAAAACATTAACCTAGGTCTGTATGAGCTCAAAAAACAAAATAGAACTTCATGATATGGCAAAGGGCAATAATAAAATAGATATTGAAAAAAGCATCCTGGTTCTGTTGCAGATGTAAGAATAGCCAAACTGGAGTTTTGGATATCAGTTGTTATGGATTTGAGCCAAATCATCTTCTTTTTGGTCTGTAGAAATCGCTTTAGTTAATCTTTCTTTCATATTGCTTGCTGTGTGTGACTGACCAGTATGTGAAAGGCTTGGGGATATGTAAAAAACTTATTATGAATATAATAGGGAGAACTCTTGAGATTTTTTTTCTTACTGTACACATATCCTGAGGCCAAATGAGGATCTTTATTAGAGATCATTTCTCAAAGAAGAGATAATGATCATAAAGGAATAAATTAACCTAGATATTATGAAGTAAATCTAATATATATTTGATTAAAATTGAGGACATATATGGGCATGTCAAATAGTTTGCTGAATCATTTCAATTACAATTATTTAGTTATTTTAATGTTTTGCCTACTATCTGCATTAGAGACATCATTAACCTACAATTCAGGAAAACAGTGTTAATTCTAGCACTGAATTTATCAGGTTTTGTCACTTTGATATATTACTTATTGCCATAGTAATGTTGTTCTTTAATGTATATATTTATAAATTTACACATTCTAGAAGGTTTTAGGAAGATAAAAGAAAATATGTCTTAAAAGAGTAGTTAAAAAACTCTTTAAAATTAAAGTATGAATGCTACAGTTATTACATAGCATTTTCCTTTTAAGAATATATTAACCATCAATATGTATATAACAATAACATAATAACAAAATATGTCACAAACAAATAAATATAAAATAATAAATCTTATATGATTTATTTTATAATAATGTTGGTAATATATACTCAGGTGAAAATAAACATTTAAATAATGATACAATGTACATTTTTATTAAGGAATAGTGAAATACATCTATTTTTGTAATATATGTTTATTCATGAAAGTATCATAAATATTATTATCAAATATTATTGTAGCTGCACAAAAATTAAAAATTCAAATTGTACATATCTCAGTAAATAAATGGCTTTTAGTGACTGAAATTTCTGAGTCTGTTATTGTGAAACATAAATACTCAGTAAAATATGCTCTAAAGAAACCTCAATTTGAAAATGTAGAAACATTGAAAGGAGTATTTAGAGTTACTTTACCATGAGATTAAATTAAAATACTTTTGATACCCAACAAATACACTGAAGTTTTTACCCTTAAGAAATACATATGAAAGACTACAGCAATTTTGTCTCTGAGTAATGCAAGCATAAGAGAAAGATGATAAGAATATTAAGTAAGCCTCAAAAATCTGAGGATCATGAAATAAATAAATTCTTGGCAAGAAAATATCTAGAATCAATTTTGATGTAAAGTCAAAACTAATAAGTATTCTAATTTACCAAATCTTAATGATTTAGTATATTAGAGAAAAGAAATCAGAATTCCAAGTATAGACTTGAGAAATGGGTGTGCACAACAAGGTTTAACCTCAGAAAATTTTATACATCCCCTGTGTCTGTCCATGTGTCTCTCTCACATCTTTCCACTGTGACACCAAAAACAAAAACAATGAAGAACAAGTTTTTGAGTAATTATATTTAGGTCTTAAAACAGTTTAAAAAAATCTCTTTTTGTCTATTTTTAGTAGTAATTTGCCTTAGAAGTTCATCAATAATTAGTGATCATCGTTTGTTTGTTGCTCATAATATAGAATGTGTAGAACCACCCAGAATGAGGCTTTGAAAAGCACTATTTGAATAATGTCAGAGCAAAAAGTGCCACAGGGCAGTAGGAACTGAAGAACAAGGCCAAAGCCAGTGCAGGACCACACAGCATGCAGGGCTATCTCAAGGAGGAATGGAGGTGGTCTATGAGGTCTGACCTCCCTTAGCCAAGACAAAGGGCAGACTAGTACACACTGTCTAGGGAAATATTTTTCTTCAAATCTTATATTTTAATGGATACATGGTAAGAATCCAGAAGTTAAATGTAAACTAGCATATTTACATTCATTTCTGAGACCCTTTCACCTCTAGTTCACTAGATTAGCTAATTTTAATGCCTTTCACCATGTCCTAATTGATATTCTAGCTATGGTGGATAACTTTTTCTTATTCAATATTTATCAGGTAATTTACAAAGGACTCCATTACAGAATACAGTCATTTTTTTTTTAATATTTATTTTTTAGTTTTTGGCGGACACAACATCTTCGTTGGTATGTGGTGCTGAGGATCGAACCCAGGCCACACGCATGCCAGGCGAGCGCGCTACCGCTTGAGCCACATCCCCAGCCCCAGAATACAGTCATTTTTAAAAATTCATAAGGCAACAGATGAAATTGTTTAAAACACATACACAGTAATATCACAGGATATGAAGTCTGTGTAGACACCATGGTCTTTATGTTTAGCTCCTAGTTTAAAGAAAGGTTGACTGGCTTGGAATTTTAGTTTGAAACCTTATCTCAAAAAACTTGAAAGAACTTCTCCCGTGTCTTTAGACAGGGAGACTGGTGGTAACTTAGGGACAACTGTGGGTTTGGCACCACTACTCATGACCACTTTTTCCTTTCTGGAAGACTAAACTCTTTGAAGATTTACATTTCCACTCAGCAGTAGGAAATTCTCCTTTTTCATGATTTATTTCCCCTCTTACATATTCTCATTTTAGAATATGTTAGGGAAATTTATTCTTCTGGACTTATCTTCTGTTTTCTCTCTGAAGAATCTTTTCAACATTATCTTCCAGGTTTTATAATAGCCATCTATTATTTTAAATTATTTTTAAGCTTTTTTTAGAGAGAGAGAGAGAGAAATTTTTAGTATTTATTTATTTATTAGTTTTCTGCGGACACAAAATCTTTTATTTCGTATGTGGTGCTGAGGATCGAACCCAGTGCTGTGCACATGCCAGGCAAATGCGCTACCACTTGAGCCACATCCCCAGCCCTATTCTTGTTTTTAATATACAAATTCTCTGCCTAATTTTTGATTTTTGCACCTAGTGAGTTGTAATTCATTGAGCTCAGGTTTGAAAAAATAATCTTTAAGTTATAAAGTTTCAATCATATGTATTAAGATAAAGAAACTTAGTTTTAAAATTACCCAATTTGCTATAATATTTTAAGTACAATAATTTTAAATGACAAATATTTAAAACACATTAATTTTCTTTCTCATTTGGCAATCTTAATGAAGGCTTAATGACTCATTCTATTCTTATAATTTTATCTTATGAAATATGCTTTGTCATTTATTATTCATGTAAATTATTAATAGAAATTCATCACTGGTTAAGAGACATCAGTCAGCCAAGAGGCAAGTTAAAGAAAAATTCAAGTTTTTCTCCATACACAAAATAACTTTCTGAGTATAATTTATGATGGGAAAAAGGCTTCAAGATGGCAAGTAGCACAAACAAGTTTGCTGAAGGCTGTAATTGACCCTGAAGGTGCATGCCTCTCCCAGAGCACACCACCAGGAAGTGAAGGTTTCTAAGGCCTGGGAGACTAACATGGATATTTTTAATAGGGATATGTACTCTTATGATACTAACAAATTGTAGAGGGAAAATGATCCATAAAACCCATAAAATGCAGGAATCCCAGAGTTTTGAGAACTACCTCAGATGTAAGCCACCCAGGAGACCTGTGTGACCATTAGATTTTGTTCACTTTAGACTTTTTAGAGTGGGAAATAAACACTGATTAAATAAATCATTGAGATGTGGGTTCTAAACAGCATTTATTTTCTCAACTATACAATCTAAAACATTACTCCTAATGGATTGAAACACAAGTCTCTGGGACATATTTTTCAAGGCTTTTTAATTTTATTAAAATATTCACTTAATGTGCCACATTCTTTTCCAAATTTCTTAAGGAACAATATCAAAGATTTGATATTATGCTTGACCATACTTAGGGAGTCACTTCAAGAACTGTAGAGTCATTCCACTCATGCCAAGATGATATAATATTTACAAAAAGAGTGAGTTCAAACATTAGTAAAAGAAAATACAATCATTGTCAGATGAAGTCCTGATATATAAAAATAAAATCAGTTAATAAAATTTTAAGCTGGATATGGTGGCGAATGCCTGTAATATTGGTTGGCTCTAGGGGATAAGGCATGAGAATTGCAAGCTCAAAACCAGTCTCAGAAATTCTGCAAGATTCAGTATCAAAGAAAAAAAAGCTGGGGTTTGGCTCAGTAGTTAAGCACCTGTGGGTTCAATTCCTGATTTTAATAATACTAATAATAATTCTACATGACATCATGATAAACACAATAAAAATTAGTAACTGAAGATCTTTTTTCCTTTTTTGGTGGTACTGGGGATTGAACCCAGGGCCTTGTGCATGTGAGGCAAGCACTCTACCAACTGACCTACATCCCCAGCCCTATAACTGAACATCTTACTAGACTTCCTTCTGTGACTTTTGTGCTTTTGCTGGTCCTTCTCTTATTCTACACTTTCTGCCCAAATTTTCTCCAGAAACAAAAAAACTCACTCCTTCCACAAATT
This sequence comes from Marmota flaviventris, assembly GCF_047511675.1. Classification (NCBI taxonomy): domain Eukaryota; kingdom Metazoa; phylum Chordata; class Mammalia; order Rodentia; family Sciuridae; genus Marmota; species Marmota flaviventris. The sequence goes on from NW_027288344.1 coordinate 872,518, forward strand.
ATCTTCATAAAGGACAATTTCTGGAACATCTTCACCCCTTTGGTAAGGATTGTCAAGCCTTGTATTATGAGTTAAAAACTCTATCCTGTTCTTTAATTCTGTTCTTCTGCCTGTTTTTCTGTCCTTCTCTTCAAAATTGTGGTTTATAACTGCATAGTTACAATTATGGTTTACATTGCTTCCTTGCCTTAGAACAATTAAGCCTTTTGCAGGCTTATCTCTAAACCCTAATACTCGTGCTTTGATCTTTCTTTGGGTTCAGCTACATCACCAGGGTGGTTACAGGTCTTAATGCCAGCAGTTTCTGTTTGATCTGGTCCTGGCTTCCTCCCTCCCATGTATGGTGTTCAAAATTTTTTGGGCTTGGTGAGACTCTAAGTGAGGTTACATCTCATATACCAGTTTTGGTGTAATGAGATGCCTTTTTGCAAATGTAGTGGATGTGATAAGCAGATGTGATATTGCGACTTCATGGAGATAAGTGACTGCAGTGTCTACCTGTCCTGCTATGAGATCTTCTTCATGGTACAAAAACTTTGTCTTATTCCTTGTTAATAAAACTTGAATTGATGGAGTATACAAACCAAGCTTCATGTAGTTCTGTTCTCAATAGTTATGACCACTACATGTCTACATGGTATAGAGCTCTTGCTGTTTTTAAAGGCTACTTTATATTAGGAAACTGAATAATCCTTTCATAACATATAAGATAGGAAAATCATATTGGGCATGTTCAAGTTTTCCAGGAAATCTGAGAGCAATTATAAATGATTGATAGATGATCAAATTGATAAGATTCCCAGAGTTTAACATAGTTTATAAAGTTACTAAGTAAGAAAAGCTAACATTAGGTTAAACTAAAATCTAGCTATGATTTTACACCTAAAAAATACTAAAATATTCACAAAGTCTTACACCTAATAAGTTATGAGGCAAGGCTATTACTTTATTGGCTTCTCCATTTAGTATTTTCATTTTAGAAGCATTTTATTAGAAGAAATAATAGTATTTCTGATAACAAATGTATAAGAAATTATTCAACACGTTACACATCCACAATGTTCAATAGAAACCATGTAAAGTAGAATTTTTATATCTTTATATCAGATTTTTAGAAAATTCATATATAACCTGGTAGTTAAAAGCATTTTTTGAAGTGTGATTCTATAAACATTGATGTAGCTGCATCTTTGTACTATGCTGTGATGCCCTTCAGTAGGTGAATTGATAAAGAAAATTTCATTTTTATACAAAATGGAAGGTCGCTCATTATTAAAAGAGAATCAAATCATAGCATATGCAGGTAAATGGATGGAGGTTTAAGAGTATAATGCTAAGTGAAGTAAGTCCCTCCCCAAAAAACCAAATGCTGAATATTTTCTCTGTTAATAAAATTTCTGATTTGTAATGGAGAGGAGGGAGAAGCATGGGAGGAATAGACAAACACTAGATAAGGCAGTGGGGAAGAAGGGCAAAAAAGTGGCCATGGCAATAGGAAAGCGGAGGAATGAGATGGATGTCACTTCCCTAAGTACATGTATGAAGACACGAATGGTGTGACTCTATGTTGTGTACAAGAGATATGAAAAATTGTACTTTATATGTGTAATATGAATTACAATGCATTCTACTATCATATGTAACAAATTAAAATAAAATCTAAAAAGTTAATATATAAAAGACTGTGAGCAAATGCAGAGGAAATAAAATATTTAAAAATCAAAAAATATATTAAAAGCATATTTGTATATGTTGAAAACGTTTTATATATCCCACTGTGGAGTTTGTAATAACTGTAACATATTATGAAAAAAGCAAGTACTTTTGAAGCAAGTAAAATATATAAATTTGTTAAAAACTAATATATTCTTTCATTTAAATCAATTTTTTGAGTGAGAGAGAGTAAAACAGAATACAAAGAGTGTTTAAGAAATTAAATCAAAATAGGTAGAAGTGGAAAAGTAATTTACATATGAAGAAAATGTCTTAAGTACTAGAGACAGTATCCAGGCTAGAAATAAGAAAAGTATTGAATGCATGATAAGACTGTGAAGAATCACAGGTTATTTATCCTCTGAAAAACCTCTGAAAACTTATTTTCTTGGGATAGAGATCAACACATGAAACTATTTCTCATAAGTTTAGACATGATTTTGTAATTACTTTTCCATGAAAGTTCATTAAATAATATCAATACTAGATACTTTACGGAATTTTTCTCCAAGTTGATGAAATCTTTTATATATTTTAGAATGTGTGTGTACACTCCAGAACACTATGTATAAATGTATATATGTTTTACCTAAGGTTAACTTTTTGTATGTATGTGAAATAATTTAATTCTTTTACATTTTTCTAAACACAATGGTAAATAAAATTTTTTGTAGAAAATATGGTGTGAATTACCTGTTTACTTTTATTTTAAAGTATCTGAATTTTTTTACATGACGGACTTTAAAAAGCCAGTTATTTATATATTTGAAATAAAAGATGTGTTTGAATAAAATCTGTTGGGACCTCTGCTGACCATGGAAGTGCAATCACTGGGGAAAAAGAAATCCCCAGTCTTGTGATTCTGGTTTTGTGATTCTCCATGTATATGACAGTTAGAGCTTGAGAAATGGCTTCCATATACGTGCCTGAACGGCCCGAAGATATGGCTTCCACAAACACAAAGAATAACTCCCCAGCAATGGGGCACACATACCTAATGGGGTATTGTTTCTGTAACTGGGGTGCCTAGGCTACCCCAACCTGGGGGACTCCCCAATCTCTGATTGGCCCCTGCCTTTGCCCCCCCTCCTTCTCCTCTCTCTATATAAGTCCTCAACTCCCAACTCGGTGTGATTTTTGCCAGGCAGGGTGGCGGGCTGGGTCGTGACACTCACCCTCTCCCTCAGCCCATAGACACTCACTAGCTGGTCTAGTGATTCTCCTCAACTTCTGTCGGAGGGCAGTCCGACAAAAATCATTTTAAGAAAGCCTCCACTCAATGGTGTATAAAATTCCCTACTAAAGAGTATTTGTATTTTAATTTTTTTTTATTACAAAATGTTTCCCATCAAAATAATCAATGGAGGTTAGCCCACCACAGTATTTTAAATCACCTTTCATATTAACCTATGGCAGGGATGCTAAGAGCATTACATTTCAAAGCACAATGGATCTCAAGCATCAAATAAAACTCTAGGCTTCATGAATCCAAAAGAAAGGATATGACCAGCATTTTCTATTTACCACAGAGCCTTCTCTCAAAGAAGTAGGCAGTTCTATGCTAAGTATTCGATAGCATACCCTTGGTGTCAACATTTCCTATTCTTCTATAACAATCACTGGAGGTCCAGATTTCCCCCCACAGTCAGAATTCTATTTTCTTCTATAGGGTATGCTCACAAAGCAAAACAAGGAGGAGTTCATGGAAAATGACTTTTTCACTCATATTTTCCTTACTGTCTTTTTGCTGGAAGCAAACAGAAGGAATCTCTCTTCAAAATTGCTGTCACCATAGTTCACTACACTTTACTAATCCCAATAATTCACTGCAGCAATCTCTTCTGTGGGAGCCAGTGTTGAGGGTCTTCTGGTGCTGAACAGAGGCCACACAAGCCATGTGGAATGTGGATGAGCCATGTCATGTCTTGTGAGCTGCATGGCTTACACATTTGCTTTCCAAAGGAGTCAACCTGATGTGGTCTAGAAGGCCCTGTATTATATGAATTCTGATTTTCTTAGAAATTGGCCAACTTTATTCAGCTCAGCTAGTGTGCTGCTCCTAATGGTCTCTGCATTAATATTAGTGCAACAAAAAGAGCAGTGGGCCTCAACTATTATTTTCCACCTGTTTCAGTCCAACTATTTTTCAGGATTTTTTTGTATATAAAAAGCCCACCCCTCTTATATAGGTTAATATACCAGTGGATTAAAAGGCACTATTATAATAGTTGTGTGACTCTAATTAGCTTGAATGCTTAAAATGGACTAAGTTATAAACCATGCTGTTATGCTGCAGTAAATGGTACTGTGTTTGTGAATCCAATCACTGTATCAGTGTGAAGTAAATGTATGGATACTTAGATCAAGACAGCAGAGGCATGGGTGAGAAATTCTACACATCAAGAAAGAGCTGAAAGACATGGGCTTGTGCCTGGAGCTGGGATTGTAACTCAGTGGTAGAACACTTGCTTAGCATGTTTGAGGCACATGTTTCCATCTAAGTACTTCATATAAATAAATGCACAAAATAAAGGCCCATCAACATCCAAAAATGTATATAAAAAAGAAAGTGCTTAAGTACATTCTCAGAATTAGTCTACGCAGTTTTAAGAAAATATAAACAAAATGAAATGTTTTACCTCTTTTAGAAAAGCTATTACCTTCAATAAAGTGCTTCTTATAAATTTATTTCTTGTTTTCCTGTGAGAAAATTGTAACACGTTAAAATTCAGTTGTATGTTCTCAGCCAAAAGAATGATTTAATGTCAGAGATTTTCTTCCTATGCACAAATCACCACCTTTCCTGTTATTATAGGAGAAATCAATACACACAGCTTGGTTATTCTCACAAAGTTTATGTAAACATGTTGCTCTAAATTCTATTTATATAATCAATTGTGATTTGCTACCAATGCAGATGTCTTGTTACCATTTGGAACACATGAAGTGGTGATGAATTGATGGCTATTTCAGTTTCAAGAGAAACATTTCCTATACGGGTGTCTGTATTTTTTCAAGAGGATAAAACAAGAACAGTGAGGACTTATTGATTTCTGATCCATGCAAAGATAACTAAGAAAAAAGGGTGATATCACTTAGAACAAGTGCACAAGTTTATAAACCACTTTTAAAAAATCATATTAAAAATAGACACAAAGAACTCCAGATCCAATTAAGACAAAATCAACTACTCCAGGCAATAAAACTACAGGAGATATCACAATATGGATACTTGAGAAATAGTGCCACTTGTTATCTGATCATATCACTCACTGAAACATTACCCAGGAGAGTCAGAGCCAGTATAAACACTTCCAGAACCATTTAGAGCACTGTTCTTTAAGACCTCAGAAGTGAATGTTAGCTAGAGCCTACGGACATACTAAAGTGATTTATTATCACAAGGTGAGCTAATACATTCTGCTTTACAACTCTCCTGGCAAGCCAGAGAACAGACTGAATTATTACCTACAACACATAATGCTCACAAAGAGCTTTGTATTATTGATAAGAGTGCATTATTCTGTGGCATAATAATGCTGATAAATTATGAAAAAAACATATTTTTTTCCAATTCATAACATTGTTTTATACATTCTGTTGTGGCCAGCAAAGTATGCATTATTACAGACAGCTGTTGACATGATTCAATAAAGCCCCACGGGCTTTCACTGATAATCCTAAATCACAACTACTTTTCCAAATAAAAAGCCACTTCTATCTCTCACAATATTTAGAGGAGGTTTGCAGAAATGTCAGTGGTTCATAAGGAAGAAACTTGGGCAGAAGCCCCAAGAAACCAGTGTAATTTTATAAGTAAGTTTAGTGGGGAGGAGAGGGAGTCTTGTATATTAAAGAATAAGCCCTCTGTAGAAAATGGAGTCTCATGTGAAGATTAGTAAGTCTAATTTTGGAAAGAGTTTCTGTCAGAGTTTGCTAGTATTTTATTCGGTGTTGCAGTAATTCACTTGCAGGTCAGCATGAGAAAGAAAGAAGCAGCAGAGCAAGCCAAGCAGCAGCAGAAAAAAGTCCTTTATTGTACACAAGCAATCTTTTTATAGTATTGTGAACAAAGAAGGCAGCCTCCCAACAGCAATAAACCAGGTCTTTCAGCTAATTAAACATAGCACACAGAAGTTTTACTTTCTAATCAGAAGTGACCCCCTTTTCATGGCTAATCTACTCTCGGCCTGGAGCATGCTGAACTCTGCTCTTTGTTAAGAACAGATAATAAAATTTTTCTCAGCGCCCTCCTAGCGCACTTGGCAGAACATCCCATTTGTGAGTAAGTCCTCCCAAGGGCAGCAGACATCTTGTTTTCAATCATATCCGCTGTTACCTTGACAGAATATCCCATTTGCAGGCAGATGCCATCAAGGACAGTAATCACATCTGATTCTCTACAATTTGGTTTCTTTCTCTTCTTGTGTCAGATGGTGAAATGCCTAATTTTAAAACCACATTTTGAGATGAACATCCTTAAAGAAGTTTAGAGATTTTTCCATTAACTTAGAATTCCTCCACAGTTTTCAATTTTGCAAGTCATAGTAACATTAAAATAGGCAGACTGCATAACCAAATGTTATTCGGAAGTCTTCAAATAAGTTTAATAATTTCTTTTTCTATCCCATGTAAAAAGGAATAATTATAATAAAAGATAAGTTGAGAGTAATTGGTTCTTTTCATAAGAAACAGTTTTTAGACATCAAAAACTCCATAAATACAATTTTGAGCTGAAAAGATCTTAAGAGTTCAGCAAAGTAACAAAGTACCCATCCCCACAGCAGCCCCGCCCCCTGGCTCCCCGCCCCGACTGCAGCGCTGCCCCAGGCCCCTGCACCCTATGCGGACTGGCCCCCAGTCCCCGCCCCCACCCACCCCAGGCCCTGGCCGTCCCCCCCTGCTCCCCGCCCACACAGCAGCAAGGCCTCATCTCCCTGGCCCACCAGGGCACGGCCCTGCAAGCTCCCCGCCTCCATGGCGGCCCGGCCCCTGGCTCCCAGCCCCCAACAAGGCCCTGCCAGCTCCCTGCTCCCACCTCCGCCAGGGCTCCCCCACTCCCCGCCCCCACAGCCCCCTCCAGCCATGGCCCCCAGGCTCCCCGCCCCCGCTGTGACCGGCCCCATCTCCCTGGCCCACCGTGGCGTGGGCCCCTTGGCTCCACGCCCCCACCACAGCCAGGCCCCTGGCTCCCCTCCCACACCAGGACACGGCTCCCCGCCCCCTCTGCCCCCTCCTCGGATTGACCCGGGCTCTCTGCCCCCTACACGACCAAGCCCCAGGTCCCATCCCCACCGCGGCCAGGCCCCGACTCCCAGCCTCCTCTGCGGCCTGGAGACATCCCCAGCCCATGTCAGCTCCTGGGGCAGAGGGTGTTCCCGGTTTAGGACTATCCGGGTTTAGGGTGTATCCTGCTGCCTGAGTTCTCATGGGATTCTTATAACTCATAATTTCACCATAAATACAAACAGAAAAAAAATATAATGATCTGGCTTATGCAAATTATATTCCACTTTAAGTTTTATTAAAATGTGTAAAAGAATTAAGAGATGCTACAGTATTATTTACTCAGTAGTATGTTTTACTGTTACATAAAACATTTAGTCAAGTGGAACAATGTGATGTCTGTTATTTAACAACAGGATGAAATACATGAGAAACTGAGGAGTTTCAGAACTTTAAATTCAGCCTCAAGCATCACACCCCATTTTGCAGTGACAGTGCATCTAAGGTGACCTTACTCAAGGACCAGGGCGGTGAGAGAGAGGCTGTCAGTCCAAAATCAAGAAGTGTATCTGGACAGGACTCTTTGGAATCTTTTTATTTTAGATCTCCAATAAAACTGGAGTGCACACATTCTCTCCCTTCAAAGTGTCACATTTTCCCTCCTTCACGTCACTTCTAATAAACTCATCGTATCTGCTTTTCTCTCATGTGTAATGCTCACAAAGAGAAAGCAAAAAATCTTGAAACTGCCATCGAGTTCTTGGAGAAAAATAAGAAATACTGCATCCATTTGAAATATAGCATAAAAAATAGTTGATAAGGCAAAAGGAATGCTGGCATTAAAAATGTGAACAGAGCTGAGTGCAGGGGTGCCCTCCTGTAACCCCAGGGTCCTGGAAGACTGAAGCAAGAGGATCGTGCACTCAGTGCCAGCTTCAGCAAGGGAGAAGTGCTAAGCAAACCAGTGAAAGTCTTTCTTTAATTAAAATATAAAGTATTGCTGGGGATTTGGCTCAGGGGTTGAGTGAGCCAATAAGTTGTAGAATGACTTGTTATCCAGTGACAACAAATTGACTCACTATAGACTGGATGCCAAGATTTAACCACAAGTTGCACAGAAGTCATATGGAAAACAGATGATTTATCATAGATACTGTGGTGAAGATGTTCCCTCCATCTGACAGGGTCACAGCATGGGGGACACTGTGGCAGGGATACACCATCTGGAAATTGGAACCATGGAGACGGTTATGTGTGTTGTTTATGATACTCATGATATGGATAATAGGGTACACATCAATCAATAATAAAACCATGTGTTGTCTGAAATTGCAGGAAAATTCCCAGAATGAGACTAAGGATACAATTAAGACATGCCTGGAGATGTGTTTTGATATCTCTCAGGATACAAACGATAGTGTTATTCCTCAAGAAATATACCAGGAAACATTGTAAATTAAGGTTCTTGAGAAAAGCTTAACAATTTACACTAAGCCCCCCATTCTAAAGCTACAACCTGTGCAACATACATTCCCCCCACTAACAGACCCCCCTTGGCCTTACACAGGAATTCATGATAAAAATGGGAAACACATAGTTAATATTAATGGCAAATGGGTTGAGGTGAAGACCCTGCTCTTTTGTTAAAGATTACAAAGACATAAGAATCATTGCACTTTGATCAAGGATCAAAGAAACTGTTTAAGAAAGCAGTTAAATAGGTCATATGAAAAAAAGGAAATTGTCTTGGAAATTAAAAATAGAATAATATAAAATTAATATACATATATTTTAGAGGCAATTCAGAGTAGTAGGCTTTTAAGTAATAGAATTTCACTATTTTAAGTGTGTTATATTGGGACTTTGGAAGTAAGAAATCTTACCAATAGTCATAGGTAAGCTTTAAAGTTAAAGGTTAATGATATGATTATAGGTATGTTTTAAAGTTAAAAATTAATAGTAGATCGAGTTACCTGTAGTCCAGTTGTGTAGTCTAGTGATTGAGGTGAAAATATAAAAGCTTAATCATGATTGTCAAATGTTATAGGAAAGTATTTTAAACAATATACTCAACATCTTAGGTAATTAATATATGTCTGAAAAGATTGTAACTCTCAGAAATAATATAAATCAAAGAAATTTTGAGCTTTCAAGCTATCCATTAACTACATGAAAAAAAAAAACACACCTGTAAAAAGGTATAAAATAAAGGGCCCTCTAGGGGCGGCACACACTTCTGAAGGCCCCTTGTCACTTGCAACTCTAGTCCTGTCTCCTCTTCTTCCGCCTAAGCCACTCATCCTTCAGGACCCCTGGATCTCTGCTAGGGCTTGACCCCAGAAATACAGATTTAATTTATTTTAATTTAAATTTAAAGTTGACTCTCTTGATGGGCTGTATTGAGCTACAGAAAAATATCTATCTCTATCTCTATCTTTATCTATATCTATATCTATGCCTGTAATTTGTGTTCATATTCTCATAGTACCCCATACCAAAGGTGGGGGGGAGACAGCATTATCCTCCCATTAGTCTCAAGGCAAAATTGCAAATAAGTTTTTTGGTTTTTTTTTATTGCTTATACTCCACAGTCTGGGATACTGACAGATCTAGAGACCTGGCACCGCACATCTTTTTTTTCATTTTAATATTAATACTAGAAACATTAAAATTTATTTGAGCCTCATTTTTTTAGGGGAGTAGGGACATGGCTGCCTCAGGGAATTACTTATGAGTAGAAATCTCAAGATGTTTTCTCATAATACCAGAGAACAGAAAAAATTAAAGAAAATTTTGAAATTGTGAATTTTAAATAAAAATATATACATATGTATTCACAAATTGATTTAACCTTATATACATTGATAAATTTAAATGAACTTCTGTCTAGGTGGGTCTGTGTATTGTGAGAAAACACTGCCATGAAAGAATTCCATCCTAAGACCCTTATTGCAATTCACAACAAATAAAAAAAAAATATTTCAGGACTGTGGAGCATTATTGTAATATCAGTTGAAAATCAATCTCAGGAGATTTAGAGGAGCTGCCCCAGGAATCTATCTATGTTTCTATCCATCCATCAATCCATCCATCAATCTGTATTCATCAGGCTCTGTAGTGAGTATCCATGTTTCTGATCCCAGTGTTATTTATTTATTCATTTTTACTACTTGGGATTTAACTCAGTGTCACATGACCACTGAGTCACATCCTGAGCCATATTTGTATTTTATGTATAGATAGTGTTTCACCAAATTTCTTAGTTCTTAACCATTGCTGAAGCTGGCTTTGAACTCACAATCCTCCTTCCTCAGCCTCTCCAGTTGCTGGGATTACAGGCATGCACCACTGCACATGGTTGATCACCAGTCTTTTTTTTTAAGAGAGAGAGAGAGAGAGAGAGAGAGAGAGAGAGAGAGAGAGGGAGGGAGCGAATTTTTTAATATTTATTTTTCAGTTTTTGGCCGACACAACATCTTTATTTATGTGGTGCTGAGAATCGAACCCAGCATCCTGCGCATGCCAGGAGAGCACATTACCACTTGAGCCACATCCCTAGCCCCCCCCCCCAGTCTTTTATCTACAAAAAAAAAAAAAAAAAAAAAGAGCAGCCAAGACCCTGTCTTTCTGACATCAATTGTTTCTGTGTTGGATCCAGTTTAATGTCACTCAAACAGTTGGCCTACTAGGCTCTGTTTGGAGGAACTGCCTGAGCCCTTTCCAATCTGTCTCTTAGGTGAGAACTGTCCAGTCCTCATACAGCCAGTGATGAGGGGTGGGCTTCCACCATCTTCTGTTTCTCCTGTTTCTGGAGGCTGCCATTTTTTGAAACCATTTCTATGCTTCCAGTCCTAGATCAGGAGCCCCAGGTTTCAGCACTGCACAGCAGATGAAAGAAACTATCAAGAAAAATGAAGTAAGCACACTGGAAGCCAGGAAATGGTAAGGGTGTGTTCACATTCTGAGACTGGGTAGGGAGGCTATATGGAGCCAGTGGGACTGGCAATGGTGGGAACTGGAATTGGTGGCCAGGCGCTCCTCAGAGTTCTCTCCAGTGTCTGGTGGCCAGAAGGACTCTCTGTGGCAACTCAGTCTTCAGTTGGCTCTGACTACTCTATGGAACTCAGATCAGCATTGGAGACCCCTGGCATTCTTTCTCATCACTGTATGGTGTTTTAAGGGTCTTCCCGAATTCCTACATGGGAATCTCTGTGCCACTTGTGATGTGCCACTAGCCTGGCCTGACCCCAGATTGTGTGGTGAAGACTGAAAGAGTCATCAAGATAGGAGACCTACTCCATTGCCTGTGTTTCTTCAGGAAAGAAGCTGTGATTTTAAGAACCCATGTTTTTGCTCCTCCTGAGTTTTTTTGTTTGTTTGATTTGGGTTTTTTTTTTGTTGTTGTTTGTTTGTTTTTGTTTATATATATATGACTGTTTGTTTGTGACCAGTAATTAATCCCAGAAATGTTTATCTACTGACACCCAACCCCAGCCCATTTTTATATTTTTATTTAGAGACAAGGTCACACTGGGTGGCTTAGGGCCCCAGTAAGTTGTAAGGCTGGCTTTGAACTCACCATTCTCATGCCACCTGAATTCTCTATATCTAGGGTGAGCAGTATTTAAAGTCCAGAACAGCTGTCTGATATCCAGAATTCCGGTTTAGCTATTCATAGGTCTGAGAATAAATCTCTAAATTTTCAGCTCTCACTTCACATTCCCAAAGCCAGGGTTCCCTGCTCACCTGGATTGAGGATAAATTGAGTCAATAATAATAATTGAAGTTCTGTCACTTATTTCCCTTCTGCTTCCTATATTGATTATTGTCTCTTTAGCCAATTATGAATAATATCTTCACCTGGTGTCATTGTACAAGTTAAGTTATTCTAATTTTTTTTTTAATTTTTTATTGTTAGTTGTTCAAAACATTACATAGTTCTTGATATATCATATTTCACACTTTGATTCAAGTGGGTTATTATTATTATGGTTTACTTCTCCAACACCCCATGAGTGAACTGTCTTTTTTTTTAATATTTATTTTTAATATTTGGCGGACACATCTTTGTCTGTATGTGGTGCTGAGGATCGAACCCGGGCCGCACGCATGCCAGGCGAGCGCGCTACCGCTTGAGACACATCCCCAGCCTGTCTTTCTTACTCTACATAGTTACCAATTAAAGAGCAAAATTTAAAAATAAATAAATAAATAAATTGAATCCATAGTAAAATGATCAAGCAGATAATGGAGAGCTGCCAACCACACCTGGAGGCTCATGGATAGATATGTTAATGAGCATCATTAAGGCCTATTTCAAATGTAAAGAAACCTTGAGGCTCACTTGTGGGAATACCTTCAACCAAATCATTTGTCCCAGGGATGAGCCTAGGTGGAAGTTACAGGAAGAAGGATGAGAAACAGAAAGAACAGATGTAAACCCAGGTGGTAGCCAGGATGCTTTTTTCAATATCTCTTCTAAGTAGATTTTGCCTCATGCTCTTCTCAAAACCATACCTATACTCCAAAGCTGCCACAAAAAAAATGGGTGTTTCAGCGATTATGTCCTCTCTCACATCATGGAGTTCTATTTTCTCCTGCTTAAATAAATCATATTCTTTTTACTCTTATTTTCATTGAGTGTCCATAGATTTTATTCTTCAAAATTTGTGAGTCAGGATCCCAGAGAAGACTGGTTATATGGGGAATTAAGTTTCATCTCAAAACTCCAGTTTCAAAATGATCAATTATTTGTTCCCATGTTTAATTTTGAAGGAGTGCCTTATTTGTAGTTTTTATCTCCAAAAACTGGAGGCCAGTTTTAAAAGATTTTGCTTTACCCTTGTGAGTCTTTCACATAAGAATAAAAAAAGGAAAAATTAGGAAATCAGGTGACATTAAAAAATAATGACTCTCTTCTAAGTAAAATAGTATAGTTAAGGTGTCCCAATTAAAGATTTTTTTCCCTCTATGTGAGACCACTTTATTATAATGACCTGTAGAATCATTCTGAACATTCCAGCAAACATTTATGTGGTGATGTAAAGAAAAATAATAAAGGGACTAGACTTGTTGTAAACTACAGGAAAATTTAATCACAAGGGCTAGAGTACACAGGGAATTTGAAGGTCAGAAGCCATGTGAATAACGTGGAGTTAGACCAGGACAAAAGAAAAGAGCAGTGACTCCAATTAAAGTCAAATTAAAGCAAGCTTATTATTTCCACTGGCCGGGCTGACTCTCCCAACCAAAACCGTGGGAACAAGAGCCTCACAGCTTTCCTGCAGCCCAGCTTTATAGCCCAGAAAGTTCCACAAAGGGGGGTTACAGATAACAGAACTCTGAGGAGCAGAACACAAATGGTAGTTTACATTTTTTGCTGGCCCCGACATCAGAATTTATGAAGGTCATTAGAGCCTCAGAGAGGGTCGTTATCTGGCCAGGGAAGGTCAAGATTTGTGAGGGTCACTAAAGTTTCAAAGAAGGCTGCTATCTTGTCAGAGAGCCAGACATGGGCGAGTTCAAGGCACAGGCAGGCATTCCAAGCAGGTTCAGAATTTGCAGTAATCTATTGTAAAGCTGAAATTAGCTTTTCATGGCTTTGTGGCAAGATGGCTCCCAATTTTGAGAGAAAATCAGGTTGGGTCTATCACTGGGAGGGGAACCGGCCAGGGGGTCTCCTTGTTGACAGACTGGCAAGTCCTCTTCCTGGGAGGGACCTGGATTGGGGGCTCCTCTCAATCCAGGCTGCTTGGGTGGCTGGTCACACATCACCTCCCAGGTCCATGGGATATGGTCACACAACTCCAGTGATAGGAGACAGAGGCCCATCTTACAGATGGGGAAACTGAGGCTCAAGAACAGAAAGGAGCCTGGCTGGGTGGCAAATACCTGTCATCCCAGCATTTTGGGAGGCTTAGGGGGGAGGATTGAAAGTTGGAGGCCAGCCTCAGCAACTTAGAGAGGCCCTGAGCAACTCAGTGAGACCCTGGCTCTAAATAAAATATAAAAAGAGCTGGGGATGGGGTCAGTGGGTAAGGGACCCTGAGTTCAGTCCCTGGTGCCAAAAAAGAGCCCTTCCTGTTCTGGGTTCCCACTCCTACAGGGGCCCCTGAGAGCAGGCAGGAAGCTGGGATTGATGGGCCATCCAGTCCCGTGCTGGGAGGCACCCCAGAGCCTGGGCCCAGCTGTGACCGCCTCAACCACTTCTGGGGACCAGCCCCCCTTCACCTAAACATCACAACCATTTTTCAGGGTCAAGCTGAAATGGTGCAAAAAATAGGGGTGCTGTCATGGCCGCTAGATGGCGTGTCAGCACAGTAAGATGTGACAAATCCCCTGCCCCCCCCCCAGGCTGTGTCTTGCCTGTAATGGATGGAGACACTGCCCACCCTGGGCGATGGGTCACTCGTTAAAACTTCCTCTGGGAGATGAATGTGGTCATCAGGCCCTTCGGCCACCCCACCTGCCCACCCAGGGCCACCTCTGCCCAGAGCCAGCGGGCCACCTCCCCAACACCTGAGGAGCAGGAATGAGAGGACCCCTCTGGTCACCAGGGCACCTCTGTCCCAACCCACAGCTGGGACCTGCTGTCACTGCGGCCTCTGGCCTATTCCTGGGAAAGGTTGGGGCCTGAGTCAGAAGACGAGTGGGGCGAAACCTGCCCTTAGATGTCAGATCTGAAGACCGCAACCTCCAAATACCCAGGACTCTAGTGAGGCCAGTTCCACGCACCAAGGGAGGGGGTGCAGCCCAGGGTGCTCTGGGATCCCATGGCCAGTAGGCTTTTTTTGGAGGGGGGTATCAGGGATTGAACCCAGGGTCACTCAACCTCTGAGCCGCATCCTCAGCCCTATTTTATATTCTATTTAGAGACAGGGTCTTGCTGAGTTGCTTAGGGCCTGGCTAAATTGTTGAAGCTGGCCTCCCACTTGTGATCCTCCTGCCTCAGCCTCCCAAGTCTAGGATTCCAGGGTGCGCCACTGCCCCCGGCTGCAGGAACCTGTGTCAAGTTGTGCTGACCACGTGTTCATCCTGAGATATTGAGGCACATTGAAAGGTGTGTGTGTCAAGGGGAAGTGCCCTCTTCATCTGAGTGTCTTTGGCTCCTAATCTGCAGGCTTGAGTTCCCTGTCCCTGTGTGCACACCCAGTGAGGGACACTTGATGCCTTTTCTTCATTAAAAGGCACACACCTGTCATCCCAGTGACTTGGGAGGCGGAGGCAGGAGGATCGCAAGGTGGAGGCCAGCATCAGCAACTTAGTGAGGCCCTAAGCAACTCAGTGAGACCCTGTCTCTAAATAAAATCCAAAATAGGGCTGGGGATGGGGCTCAGGGGTTAAGCACCCCTGGGTTCCATCCCTGGTACAAAAAATATCTTTAAAAGGTACCTCCATAACCAGAACCTTCTTTTCTCCAGTGTCATTTCTGTGATGTTCTCCACCATCAAGCGTCACAGGGCCTGACCCTAGAGTCACTTGCTCCAGGGCCTCCCTGTCCGGGAGGCAGCCTCCTGCAGTTGCCCCTCCAAACCTGAGTGAGTTTTCTGGCATCTGATCACACTCCGCCCACCACCGTCATCCTTCCCAAGTAGGATGTCCTCCACTGTCCCTAGGAGACTGCAATCGAGTTTCCTGGGCAGCACTTTCTCCAGGCGCTGCACAGCGGGTGACTTCGCTTTGCTTTGTTTTGGGTGACAGTGTGGGAGTAGCCCCATGTCCCCACTGCAGCCTTGAGTCTCAATTCCTGCAGAATATTCCATCAGGAAGCCACAGGAAAGACAAATGGACGCAGGTAGTCATATTTAATCCTGTTGCAGCCTATTTTTCTTCTCCCTGGGTTTCTCCCTTGAGAACAGAACATATCAAATGTTCAATCAAAGAATATTTTTGGAGTCCTGCTAGGAATCAAAAAGAACGCACAGACTCTGTGGTGGAGGCCCCCACTTGGCTGGAAGGTCAGGATCAAAGTCGGAAGCTATGGGCCCAACTTGGGGCAAAGCTGTGATCATTTAAAATTAGTTGTTTTTCAGCTTTTCCCCCAGCAGCTTCTTGGTCTGCCATCCTCATCTCCTGGGTTTTCCAAGATCACTCCATGCAGGTTGGAGGAGGATCTGGGCAGGTGTCCCCCAGAAACAGCCCATAATTGAAGACCTGATGAATGGAGTCTCCACCAGGCTGGGCCTGAGGCTCCCTTGCCTTACAGCTTGATGCCATATTTCTCTTGACCTTGAGGATTTGGGGGAATTGAACCCACAGGCCCTCAACCCCTGACCCCCCATCCCCAGCCCTATTTTTTTATTTTATTTAGAGACACAGTCTCACTAAGTGGCTAAGGCCGGCCTCCACCTTGCAATCCTCCTGCCTCAGCCTCCCAAGCGGATGGAATGACAGATGGGGGCCACCCTGCCCACCTTTTCTGATTCCAGAAGCCACGGCCTTGCCTGGCCTGAGCCACACCTGCACTGGAAGAAAACTGGCACTGGCGAGGAACAGTTTATACACATACAGGAAATCGAATGGTTGAAAATAGAGATTTCTGCTTCCGTTCTCCTCTGGATTATTTGACTTTTTGTTTTGGTTAATTAGGTCTTTTATTTTCTTGTGCTGTGCGATTAGGCTCCTGCCACTTTGAAGTGGCCCTGGTTGGGCGGGTAGGGAGGACTCCAGGAATGGGGGGATCCTCTCTTGGCAGAAGGAAAAACCACTAGGCTGTGGGGACAATTGACTTTATCTTCCCAATATCTCTGGTGTTGAGATATCGCTTTTCCAGTCTGGGGCCTCCAGGAAGAGTCAAATTCTTTCCTTTGTCTCTAACCTACTTCCTGAGGATATTGATTTGGTGGCGTGCACAGGTGATACCTAAAGATAAACCTGACTTTTTTCTTCTTTTGAAAATTACTTCTTGGAGTTGGTTAGCGTTTCCCCAGCTTGGCCTGTGGAGCCTGCCTTGCCTGGCCTTGGGGACCGCAGATTTTATTTTTTATTTTTTGGTCCCAGGGATTGAACCCAGGAACCCTTAACCCCTGATCACAGTCCCCAGCCCTTTTTATTGTTTATTTAGAGACAGGATCTCGCTGAGTTGCTTAGGGCTTTGCTGAGTTGCCGAGGCTGGCCTCCACCTTTCGATCCTCCTGCCTCAGCCTCCAAAACTGCTGGATTACAGGCGTGTAGCACTGTGCCTGGCTTTGGCCTAGGCATTTGACCTCCTCCATGTGTCCTCCTGGACCAGCCCACTCACACCTATAACTGGTCCCCAGGGCTCCCCAGATGTTGGGATTACACCCTTCACCCCAGTGCCCAGCCCGCTGGCCCCATTTCCCATGGAATTACTCCCCAAGCCCTCAGGGAGCCTGGTCAGCCAGCTCACAGAGGTCACCTGTCTGTGGCTAGTTTCTGAACAGGTCACCCTTAGGGACAACCCAGTGTCATCATGACAGTTGTGACTGTTGGCAGGCAGTGGGGACCACAGACAGGTCAAGAGTCCTTTCCTCACAGGGCAGGTGGGGACATCTTTGGTCACCAGGCGAGGCTCATCTATGAGGTGGTTTGAGACGGTGAACTGGGGGGTGGAGACTCTGCAGGTTTCTTACCTGAGTATTTTAGGACACGATGATTCTTATTATGGAGTTTTTAAAATTTATCATCAAATAACCGTCTCAGTCCAGTTGGGAAGATAACAGACAAAGGAGAGTTGGGCCTGCTGGGCCCACCTGGAACCCCAGTGGCCGGCGATGCTTACGCAGTAGGATTGTGATTTCTTTTATTTTTAAAAATTTAATCTCTTTTCTTTGTTTTATATTTGTTCTTTTTTAATTATCCATGACAGCAGCATGCATCCTGCCATGTCACAACTACATGGGGTGTCACATCACACTCCTGTGGCTGGACCTGCTGTGGGGTATCCCTGGTCATGTATTCCTATGTGAACATGGGAAAGTGACATCTATTCATTCCCCTGTCTCTCCCAGTCCCCTCCCCTTCCCTCCTTCACTCCTCTGCATCTCATCCAGTGAACTTCTATCCTCCCCCCCGCCATTGTGAGTCATTGTCCCCATATCAGAGAGGACACTCAGCCTTTGGTTTTGGGGACTGGCTTATTTCACTCAGCATGATTGTCTCCAGCTCCATCCATTTACCAGCAAATGCCATCATTTCATCCCTCTTTAAGGCTGTGTAATATTCCACTGTGTATACGGACCACAGTTTCTTTATCCATTTATCAGTTGAAGTGCACCTAGGCTGGCTCCATCGCTTAGCTGTTGTGAATTGAGCTGCTGTGCACATTGATGTGGCTGAGAATCTCGAGTTCAAAGCCAGCCCCAGCAACTTAACGAGATCCTCAGCAACTCAGCGAGACCCTGTCTTTAAATAAAATAGAAAAAGGGCTGCGGTGGGGCTCAGTGCCCAGCACCCTCAGGTCTGATCCCCTGGACCAGAGAAACCAAGAGGACAGAAGTGAAAATGAGGAAGATAGAAATGACCCACAGCATCATCTCCACAGATCTCAGTGACAAGAGCTGGCATTCTGGTGGCCTCTGCTTCCTATCAGCTGCTCTCTGAGGGCTTTCTACACACTCTGGCTGGATTCCTGTAGCAGTTCTGCGACACAGTCCCCATCTCCTTGGGACAGAAGGCAGGTGGCAGTGGCCAGGGAGGTTGTGAAAGGGCACCTGGCCCATGAGGCAGGTACATAAAGCGCCGATGTACGTGTCACTCAGGGTCACCTGTGTGGGAACTTCTTGGGGTAGAAGTGGCGTCCTGGCCACCACTCTGCATCACTGTCACAACAGAAATAAACAAGGATGTCATGTCCCTCCTGCTCTCCACAGAAGGGGGCTCGTGGCTATACCAGGGCAGCCTGGAGGAGTTTGTCTGGATGAGATGACTCCCTGAGAGAGTGACAGGTGGCAGGTCCCCACCCCCAGGGTGCACAAGGCGTCACTCTGGCTGAATCTTCTCACCCTCGCTGTGGTCGTCATCCTGGACACAGGCCACAGGAGGAAGCACAGCACCCCAGGGAGGGGACCCTGTCCCTGTGGAGAACCAGCCAAATCTGGAGCCTCTTCCGTTTAGTGAGCACCTACTATGTCCTGGGCTGGCCATGTGCAGGCGTGATTTTCACTGCGTCCCACAGGCACATTCTACCATCCAGTTCTCTGGATGGGGACACCAGCTCCAGGCCTCCCTGCAGGGCCAGAGGAGCTGACCTTGGGTCCACTCCCACGTCCACCCACCAAACCCTAGTGGAGCCAGAGAGGCCGGTGAACGTGTCCTGTCTGAGTGCTTCAGTGCCTATGTGCAGGGACGAGGGGACGGGCCTGTCCCCTGGGCTGTGCCCTTCCTGACCCAGGTGAGCAGGTCTCAGGGAGGAAAGGATGACAAAGCCCTGAGGCCCCGGCAGCCCCCTCCCACCTTGGCTCCAGCTCCCGCCAGACCTTTCCAGAAGGTTCCAGAAACAGCTGGAAACAGGACACCCCCCTCTCCCCACCTGCCTTTGTCATTGCCAGAAAAACAATCAGCTCTAGATCTTAAGTGCTCCACGGAGCGCCCAGACACCAGCTGAGACTTGAAGCAGATTTTGTTTGAGTTGCTTTAAACCCACAGATGAGGCCGCCTTCCTGGGCTGGCCTCCAGCTGGAGGGGCCTCCCCAGGCGCTGGCTCTGGGTGGGAGCTGGTTCTCGGGCATCCTCTGGGCACATGGCCAGAGCCTGGGGTCTGGGGTCTGAGGGAATGGCTCTGGCCTGCGTCTGTCTGTCTGTTCTGTGTTGTATCAGCGCTTCCCAAATGGCTACCCGGTGCCAGGCACCATGTTAATGGAGGGGACAGCCCTCCCCCAACTGAGGGGGTGGTCGTTGGTGATTACTTTTTGGTCCCAGGGACTGAACCCAGGGGTTCTCAACCCCTGAGCCCCGTCCCCAGCCCTTTCTATATTTTATTTAGAGACAGGGTCTCGCTGAGTTGCTTAGGGCCTTGCTAAGTGGCAGAGGCTGGCCTCCACCTTGTGTTCCTCCTGCCTCAGCCTCCCCATCATCCTGGCTTAGTTGATCATTTTTCTATAATTTTGAAAACATGTTTGTTGTAAGGCTTTCTGTGTTAAGCCGGGTTTTAGACATCATCCATAGAGTTCCTAATAAGGAGGGTAAGACTTCTCCCCTCCATCTCCTCCTCCGCTGTGGGTAGGCATGGCTCCAGCTCTTCAGGACGCTCAAGAGCAGGCTTCCCTGTTCTGTGCAGATGAAACCCAGAGCCTGCTCTCACAAGCGCCCAGGCCCGGGGACGAGGGAGCTGACCCAGAGGGAGGAGGCTGAACCGGGGCCTGCTGGAGGACGGCCCTGTCTGAGGACCTGGGAAGCCCAGGGCCCAGTCCTCCTGTGGCCAGTGCCGCCCTCCGTGGCCCAGCTCACTCCTGTACTCTGGAGCAGCGCAGTACCGTGCCCCCAGCCACTGTCCTCTCCCGCTGCCACGGTGACAGCCACTTCCCAAAGAGCCTCCCAGTTGCCCTCAGTAATTCACTGTCCACAGACAGCCAAAACAAACTGTCAAAAGATGCTTCAGGCCACCCCACTCCCCAACTTAAACTGCCATCGACCTTCTCTTGTGTGTAAAGGACACAATCCAGGTGGGCTGGGGGTACACCCCTGTCATCCCAGCAGCTGGGGAGGCTGAGGCTGGAGGATTGAAAGTTGGAGGCCAGCCTCATCAACTTAGCAAGGCCCTAAGCAACACAGCGAGACCCTGTCTTTAAATAAAATATAAAAAAAAGGGCTGGGGATGGGGCTCAGTATGTACGGACCCCAGGTACCCACAAAAGAGTATACAATCCAAACTCATCCCCCTGTCTGCAAGGATCCTTGTGACCTGTCTACCTGGCCTGTGTGCTATGTCCCCACTTGGGCCTTTTCTCTCAGGCCTCCTATTTTCTCTGCTTAAAACACTCCCCCTTCCTATTTTTTTTGGCCCCAGGGAATGAACCCAGGGGTGCTAACCACGGAGACCCATCCTTAACCCTTCTTATTATTTTATTTAGAGACAGGGTCTCGCTGAGTTTCTGAGGCTGGCCTCCAACTTGTGATCCTCCTGCCTCAGCCTCCAGAGCCCCTGAGATTACAGGCATGCGCCATCATGCTCCACAGGTATCCAGCCTTTAAAGGCAAGAAGGGCTTTGGAGCAGAGGGGACACCAGATCTGTTGGCCGGCAGGATTAGGAGAGGAGAAAGTCCCCCAGGATCTAGCCTGGGTCCTGTCACCATGCCCACGGGTGGGGTTTGATGCCTCTTTACGCACAGGGTGTGTGATGCCCCATTTTCTTCTGAGTCTGTGTCGAACTGGTCTGGTTTTAATTGAGATATGTGACTCCTGGAGGCTGGAGACTGCAGACCATCCCCACTCAGGATCGATGGGAGGGCCAGGCCTTGCTCTGAACCAAGGCAGGACCTTGCAGCCGAGTGTCACCGTCACCAGTGTGTATGCTGAGGACACAGGGGAGATGCCACAGTCTTGGTATCGACATGGAGGGACATTTCTTCCACTTTGGAGGAAATGAAGGTTGAGGGGAGTCAAGGCCCAGAGCCTGATGTCACTAGACGGCCCCCTAAAGGATGGGACATCAGGGCCTATTGGGGTGGAGAGGGCCTCATAAATCGTGGTCCCTCACAGGGACGTGCATGGCAGTTCCCTGGGTGGGCCACATGTGCTCCGCTCCCTAGAAGATTGGGAACAGTTGTCGTGAGCAGGGCCCTGAGTCAGAGCTGGTCCCCGGGCCAGCGCTGGGCGCCTCTGGTCCTTCTGTCCCTTCTGAACAAAAGCTCAGAGCTGTCATTTCCCAGGGCCCATGTGTGGCCTCCTGATAACTCTATCAGGCCTCTTCCCATGCACAGGGAGAAGCGGTGACCAGAGCAGGCCGACAAGGAACACAGGGGTGGCATATGGCTGGTCCGCATCGCATTCCTGAAAGCTGCATATTTTTTCTTTTTGGTGCTTGGGATTGAATTCAGGGGCCCTCGACCCCTGAGCCCCATCCCCAGTCCTGTTTTGGGTTTTATTTAGAGACGGGGTCTCCCTGAGTTGCTCAGGGCCTCAATGTTGCTGAGGCTGGCCTCCACCTTGTGCTCCTCCTGCCTCAGCCTCCCCATCCATGGCTCCTGGTTGAAGCTGCAGGGTTTGACAGTTTCTCCTCCCTCTGGAGCACAGGCTGTGGCCCCGGGGTGAGCAGAGGCTCACGGGGCTGGAGGTCCTATGTGTGGCCTGGTCTCCAGAGCTCAGGGAGGTAGGGCACAGGGGGAATGCCCACCCACATGGGCCTCCACCTTCCCAGGCCGGGGGACCATGACCGCACATGCACTGTCCTGTCTCCCTGGTGGCTGTCCACCCTGCCACCCATCCCATGTGGCCCAGCGGGTGTCCAGTTCCCAGCACAAGGCCTAGGAGAGGTGGTGAATACAGTGACCATGTCCTGGCTTCTGTCCCCACACCTGGCTGGGCGTGGCTGCCTGCTGGCACAGGCTGGTCCTGTCACAGGGGACGTGTGGCCCTAAAGACCTACGGGAGGGTGGGCACTGGGTTCTGTAGCTACCCTGGGTTCTGGGGAGGCCGCTGCATGCCCTTGGTGGGAGGCCGAGGCGCCAGGGTGGGAAGGGGTGGGTCTAGCCTGGCACCAGGCAGAGTGGCTGGGCGTGAGGCCCAACGTGTGGTGCTCCTAATCCCAAGGATGCCACCCGTCCAGGGCAGCCAGCAAGGGCCTCCTTCCTTTGGATGCCAAGCGAGGGGCACCTGGGTGTGTTAGTCCCCCTGGACTCCAGGCCCCGCATGGATCCCAGGCCCTCAGAGTCCAGCCGAAAAGAAGCAGCAGGTCCTGGAGGCCCCCAGTACCTGAGAATGGCTGAGGGCTATTTGCATGCCAAAGGCTCACTGCGATGATTTAATATATTTACAGTCTGTTAATCTATAATCATTTAATAGCACGATGGTTATATTAAATTATCCAAATAAATCATGTTTTATTATTTAGAAGAATTAAGTATAATATTAATGAAATAGAATAGATTATCTAAATAAACTGAACAATTAGATACTATAAAATCTATTTTTTTTTCTGAAACAATTTTCCAGTATATTAATTCATCTATATAAAACTTACCTTTCCACATAGGTAGAAACAATACTTGCAAAAAGTTCAGAAGTCTACTCAAAACATTTAAACTCATATGTGAAAACATTTCACAATATCACATCTAAGTTGCACAGAAGACCCCGTGATCACTAGGAAATCTACCACAGTCCAGTTTCTCCAACCCAAGGAGGTCCAAACTTTGGGTGAAAGGGTAAAGTTTCTAAGCTGCGAAGCCTGAGTTAAAATGTAAAGGATAAGATTAAGATTTTTTTTAAGTTCTGTGAAGTTTTTAAAGTTCTGTTAAGTTGCAATTTCCTGAAGTGAAATTAAGTTCTGTTTTCCTGGAACCTACAGTTCATGTAGAAGTTAAAAACAACTCCTGGAAAAGCCACTGAAATGTATGTTGAAATCTCCCCTAACCATCTGGTTGCTCTGTAAAAACAACCCCCTCCCCAGAAACCGTGCAGTCCAGCACGTACACACCTTAGGGCCTAAACCAATCAGTTTAAATGTAACCCCCTCTTTAGGAATGACCTATCACTCCAGCCTGCCCTGTTCCAGCCAATGTATGTACTAATCAAGTCTAAAAATTGTTGTTTGACTTTCCCGTGGTGTATGGTGATTTGTTAAAGGAGACTGTGATGTATGTAAAGTCCCCGCCCTCCCCCCAAAAAAGTATACTTAAGCATTGTTCAACCCCGGCTCTGGACTGCTCTCCCTTCTCGAGTGGGCACGGAGCCCCAGCATGCTGGAATCTCAATAAACCCCCTCCTGCTTATTGCATAAAGTCAGTCTCTTGGTGGTCTCTTCCTCCGGTGTTAGCTGGGCCCTTACAGGGGAATAATGGGGCCCTCTTCTGCTGCTCCTCTGAAAAATAAACTTATATCAATTCTATCCAAATGCATACTTTCCATATGTGTTTCAATGATTTTTAATGCCTTTCTTGCTTCAGGTGTTAACATGCGGGGTAAATTTGGATCTGATGGACCTTTTAGGATCCCACACATCCAAGATGCTGTCAGGTAAGCCACCACATTTAGTAACTTCCTGATCCCGTAAGTTTGTACCTCCTGCAAATATCACCGTGGTGACTCTGGAGCCTCTTGCCTTTTCTTTAATACCATTTGTAACTGACTCATTCATTCCTGGGCATGTCCTCTGGTGCTCTCCAAATGGAAAGTCATAAGGTAAAGGTCATTTTCAGACAAACTCACATGAACAAACAAAAGGTTCCTCATTATTTTGGTACTTGGAAAAGGAATAATCTCTTGGCTTTTTAATTTCACTCTTGATTTCTTCAACATTATAGCTGTGAAATATCCCTCTTCATGACCTGTAATAATTTCGTAACTCCATGCTCTCTTCTTCAGATAGCTGTAATATGGGGGAATAACTTCCTGTAGAAATATTACATCTGGGCTGTACAAAGTTAAGTAGGAACCCATCCCATGAGCCCTCTCCTGCAGACTGTTTAAATCCAACCCATCAATATTCCAGGTAAGGAGAAAGAACATGCTGCCATCTTCTTGCTGAGAACTTTCAGATGGGTGGATTTTTGAACTAGTGGAATCAGTTGTTTCTTCACTGGTTAGGTCAACACAGGCCAGCAGCAGCGACACCTTATTAAAGCCTTATTTATGTTTTATTAAAGCCTTATTTATGTTTTCACCCTTTCTACTTTGTCAGAAACACTGAACAGAGTTTTGTCTTTTCTAATCCTTGTTAGACTACTGATTTAAAGAAAAACATTAAAAAAGCCAACTCTATAGACACCTTCAGAGTTTAGTTTTATAATAAAAAACTGTTTGAGTGATCAGACCTTTACATTTCTGAAGATGAAATAAACATGTAATCTTTTACCTCATTTTGCTCAATTAAATTGTTCAGAAGATCAAAGTGGTAAAGACAATGTAAAATTCAACATTTTAATACTGATGTTGTAAATTGTGTTGAAAGAGAAGGAAAATGAATTGAAGAGAGTAGAAGCTGTGCTAAAAGAGAGGGAGAGCGACCTTTCTAGCAAAACAAAGCTGTTACAGGAGGTACAAGATGAAAACAAATTGTTTCCATCCCAGATTGAGCAGCTTAAGGAACAAAATTACTAACAGGTATCTTCTTCCCCCCCTCATGAAGAATTATTGATGAAATGCACACACTTTTACAGCTAGAGTGTGAAAAACATAAATCTTTCCTTGCAGAAACAGAAGGAATTTTACAGAAGCTTCAGAGAAGTGTGGAGCAAGAAGAAAATAAATGGGAAATTAAGGTTGATGAATCACAAAAGACTATTAAGCAGATGCAGTCATCATTTATGGCTTCAGAGAAAGAGCCGCCCTATTGCCAGACAGTAAAGGTCAAATATACAATGAATACACAGCTTAACATAACCATCATCATCTCAAAGGCTTGCTGGGGTCACCTCTCAACCACTCCCTTCTGGTAATATGCCATGCATCATCCTGACTCCGCTGTGGCCCTCAACAAGAAAATACTGAGGGATGGTTGCATAAACCTATTTACTATGCCCTTTTTAGCTCTTCATAAATATTTGCTCCAAGTGTTGCAAGCTTTTATGCAAATGTGCAAGAAACTCTTATGCCTAAAGTAATGCAATAGGGACTCTTCATGTCAGATTCTACCATTGATGAACATGACCTTGATAATAGAGAAGAATTAAATAGGGAAAGGATCTTGGGACTGACAATAGGTGCCTGAATGCTTGTGTTGGGCTAATTGTAACACCTGCCCCACACAATGTCTTCTAAAACACTGTGCAGAGCAAACAACAGTTAGAGGTCTGCCACTTTCCAAGCTCAGATTCATATGATGTGAGTTGATAGAATCTGAGAACCCCTCTGCCTTCAGAGGTGTCTGTGCCCTGAAAATTTATCAGTGTTACAACTTGTTTCTCTCTCTAGTAGACTCTCCTTTTACATGCAAATATTGTCTACTGGGATAACATTTTAAGTTTGAAACAGAAAAGGGGGAATTAATTTATTTGATTTTGTTCTTCCCTGACGAAGAAGGTAAAAAAAAAAAAAAATAGCTGGTAACATTTTCTAGAACTGTATATGTTGAAAGAAATCTTCTATTTATTATTAAAGACCTTCCTGCTTCCCCAAAGGATGAGGTACTTTAAAACAAAAGAATAGATATACTGAAATCATTAAATTTAGCACTAAGAAGAATTCATAACCAAAGTCTTTGTCTAGGAAACATTAAACATGAGAATGGACAGTATCTTCAATAGCACTTTTACAAAAAGAGCAGAGGCATTCTTTATATAGGCATTTCATACACTGACCTTCGAGAAGAAGCCAAGGGCATAGTGCCAAATTGAGCTCTGTGAAGACATTTCTGAAGGGGGCAAAAGTATTATAGTCCGAGTATGTTCCATTCTGATGATCTGACTTGATACAACATAAAGCCTAGAGAATCTAGAGAGACAGATGGGTAGTATGTCTAGAGGCTGCCAATTCCTCTGGAATTTTTATCAACTTAGTTATTGAATATAGCAAAATTGAGACTTCTGGTGAGTATTAAAATATTATTATTATTGTTTTGATGTTGCGCATTGTTAGAAACCCCTATATTTGTAATAATAGCAAAATCAACAATGAAAATAATAATAGCTAATATTAATGACTTTCAGGCCAGGTGCTAATTTGCATGAATTATTGAAGGCTTCCAACAATCACATGAAATAGGTATTTTTCACATAGCAACCATTTTGCAAAAGATGATGAAACTAATAGAAATTGAGCAAATTGCACACGTTCACATGGATATTAGCTACAAAGCTGACATTTAAATTCAAACAACTTTCCTCCAGATCCAATAGCAATACTCTCTACGAGCTTATGTTATATTAAATTATAGGTGGGAAAGTTGTCTCTGCAATTAACTAAAATGATTTAGCTTGTATTCTTATATGACCAAACATTTGCTTTATGTCTTCACAGAAGTATACTTGGAGCTATAAATAACAAAACTCAGCTTGGATTTATCATAATTTATCAACTACATAACTGAATTCCTAGTGCTCTTTATTATAAGTTATGGTAAATATGATATTGGCTCAGATGATTTTGATAAGGGAAATATTACTATCACCTCTTTAGACTATAAAAGAACCTAATTTTAAATATTGAAGCCAGTTTGTTTTGAGAACTGAAATGAGCACAGAAACCCGATTAGTATCTGCTATACTTTTTCAATAGTTTTGCTGAATAACTAAATTTTTTTCCTATCTACAGCAGCTATTGAGAGTATCCTCACATTGATGTAGTTTAAAAGATGGCCATAGAAACATTGTTTCCTGTTTACCTTCTTTGATATTTCCTGAGAAAAACTTCACAACAATTTCTGAATTTGAGTTTATTTTAAGAACAAATGACCAAGAATAAAACAAAAATCCTAAAACTTTTAGATCACAAAGCAAACAATGCTGGTTTGAAATATATATGTGTAATTTAACATATGAAGTTGAACTTTTTGTTGTCATATAATTATATTTTTAAGTTGATATACAAATACATACCTCCCATAAAATTTGTAAGAATGAAAAACTATTAATCTCCTCATCAGAAGTTCAAGTCCAGGCCACAGATATGAGGATAAAAGGTAGAACAATGCCTGCATGTGGGAGAAGGCACCCTGGATGAGTTAGAGCACAGGGGATGGTGAAGTACTAGCCTGACTGTGCATCTACATAGGCATATTCATTTGTAAAAAATAAATAAATAAATAAATAATAAACTGCTTATTTAAGGTTTGTGTACTTATATTGCAATTAAAATGATGCATCGTGTGTGTGTTGTTAGACCACGATGCAAGAAAAGACCACTGACTCCAATTAAAATCAAATTAAAGCAAGCTTATTATTTCGACCGGCAGGGCTGCCTTGCCCATCAAAATCGTGGGAGCCAAGGACAGCGGCGAGCCTTCTCTGTGGCCCAGTTTTATAGCCAAAAAAAAAAAAAAAAAAAAAAATTACACAAAGGGGAGGGGGTTACGGATAACAACACTCTGAGGAGCCTAACACAAGTTTACATTTTTGCTGGCCCAGGCATCAGAATTTATGGAGATCTTAGAGACTCAGAGAGGGTCGTTTTCTGGCCAGGGAAGGCCAGAATTTATGAGGCATCACTAAGGTTTAGGAAAGGGTTGTTATATGGTCAGGGAAAACCGGACATGGGTGAGTTCAGGGCATGGGCAGTCATTCCAATCAGCTACAACATCAACTAATGGCCAGGCCATACAGACATCCTGATATTTTTACAGAAAACAGAAATGAATCCTTCATAACTTGTGACATCTGGCTTCTGATCTAATGAGAGAACCAGGCTAGGTATATCAGTGTGTGTGTGTGTGTGTGTGTGTGTGTGTGTGTGTGTGTGTGTGTGTGTAAAGTACAGGCAAAAAAGAAATAGTCCCTCTAGTCCATGCAGTGTTTTTGTGAAATTAGACAAAAAGGTTTTTTGGGGGGCAGATTTAGCTTCTAGGTCACAAAGTTTATGTGACAGACTAGTAAAAGGATTCAGTCCCACTCATTTGAAAGAGCCTACATAACAATATGTATGTCCACTAAAAATAATGTTGTTGAGAAGAAAAACTATTCTGTAACAAAACAATATAAAAATAGTTAAAATATTTTTTTTGTTTGTTTGTTTTCCAGGGTAATACGATTTTATATGTAAGCATTAACACATGTGATTTACTGCTATTTACTATTACTATTCAAAGAAAATTCAGTAATTCAATAATTAATCAATGAAAGAGACTTGCATTGACTACAATCTCCATTATGAAATTTGGAAGATTAAAAATATTACTTAATTAGTGATTATGAAGAGATTATCTTTGTGCATACCACTCACAAATTGGTTCCTTACTAATATGCTTGTAGATTTAAAATGTATATTTAAAGTAAGCCTAAACTGAGCACTGCCAAGTACCAACTAAATTGATATTGAAATTGAAGAGTTCAGGTGGTATATTTTGTGAATTGCTATGGAAACCTGTGATTCGGATATCTTGGATACATAGAAAAAACCTACTTTGACCAACCTATGGATATTTCATCAAAGAATACATTCACCTCAGACATTATGATTGGAAGATATCTGGGATTATATCCAAGCAAAAATTTGTGACATTTTTGCTTAAATTTCTTGAGATGTTGAATATTAGGCTCAAT
Organism: Marmota flaviventris; assembly: GCF_047511675.1. Classification (NCBI taxonomy): domain Eukaryota; kingdom Metazoa; phylum Chordata; class Mammalia; order Rodentia; family Sciuridae; genus Marmota; species Marmota flaviventris. The sequence continues at coordinate 901,768 of NW_027288344.1, forward strand.
GTAACATATTTATCATGATAGGCAGAGCATTTTGTGGTGCTGAGTGACACTCATTGCTGGATCTGTGGAATTTATTTTCTAATGCTTTCATTTAAAAAAAATAAACAGAAGAGTCAGGCTTTATATACACTTGTTTGTTAGATTTGTTTACTTGAAATATATTCTAAATGATGAATTTAAATAAACAGTTTTAACTTGAATAAATTTAAAATTCAGAGAGTAACTTATGTATTCTCTGATAATAGACATACCAGATAAAGAACAGAAATTAACATTCTTATTTTGCAAGATGGTGATGAAATTGTTGAACAACACTGTGAATATTATGACTTGGAAAGGTTTATATGTTTAATGACACTCTACTTTGCAATTAGATTTAATAAGGTATAAATTTAATAAAGATAATTGTTGGTAGCTGGTGGTTTTAATCACTGAATTGACTACCAATTTGCTACTTGTATTATAATTTAGTTATGTAATCCCTCAGGATTAGTAAATAGAGCTTGAGAAAGTATCTAAGTCTGAAATTTGGCAAGAAATTGCTTATATTAATTTTCTATTAATGACTGTCTGTACATATAAAATTACATTACGGCATCTCTTGTTATATAATTCACATGTATCAAGATTATTATTTTTTGAATAAACAGAAAGATAATGTTGAATTCTCTCTCAAATAAATAAAAAAAATGGCTTGAATTAAAAATTCCAAACATTGGGCTGGGGATGTGACTCAAGCGGTAGCGCGCTCACCTGGCATACGTGCGGCCCGGGTTCGATCCTCAGCACCACATACAAACAAAGATGTTGTGTCTGCCAAAAACTAAAAAATAAATATTAAAATTAAAAAAAAAAATTCCAAACATGTATAAGCTACTTGTTGGAAAAGTATAAATGGCAGCCATACCCCAGAGAAAAAACCCCAACATGGCGCCTAAGCACCTCTTCTTCCTACCTTCTTCTTTTCTGCAGTGGCACAAAAAGTTCCCACCGGCGCCAATTTCAAATCTCGCTGGCGGGGAACCTTAGCCCCAATGAGAACTAATTCCTGGGCTCCGGAGCTGATATCTGAAAGAACTTGCCAATAAACGGGTTGCCTGCCATTTATCTAAACCCTACCATCTCCCCCTTAGTTCTATATAAGCACACTGCTTTTTGCAATAAAATTGGAATTCTCCCAGTGAAGTGTCTTTGCGTGGGGAATTCTTTCATTCTGGTGCCGTGACTCGGATACGGGTGAGCTCTTTCCAACAAGAGCCCCGTCCCCTCTCTGCCGAGACACTCCGCCCTGGTCCGCTCTTTTCAGACTCGGCTGCCTGCACTCAACACACTGATCTGGCGTGGTAAGGATCCCCTGACCCCGGCTCGCCAACTCCCTTCGAGCTATCGCTGGATTTGTGACCGTGATCGTCCGGCACACTCCAGACGCCCGGTGGGGGAGAGGGAATCCACCCCACTAAGACCTTTACTGGTTGAAGTGGACCCTCTGGTGATCCGTTTCCCTTTGGGGCATGAGGCTTCTGAGTTTACACGAGAGGCTCTGTGGTTTTTTTCCCTCCTCCGCTGCCGCTGCCGCTGCCGCTGCCGCTGCCGCTGCCGGTGCCGCTGCCGGCTAAGAGTTGCTGTTTCCTGCGGGGCTGCTGTGTCTGGCTGAAGCTGCCTCTCTGCTCAGGAAAACTGAACTCCCGGCCTGGAACTGCGTTCTGCCAGAGCCGGAGTTCTGTTTTCATTACTGACTTCTTCCACTGCGGTCGAAAACTTTCCTGACGTCAGGTTGCCCGTGGCTCCGACCCCATTGGGTCTCACAGATCGCACTTCACTGGTGATGACCAGGTAGTGCCCTCTGTATTTCCTCGTGATGGCTGGTCATTTTGGGGACGCCCACCTGACCCCTGTTCGCCCTGGGCTTCCTGGAAGCCGGTCCAGCCCGGGTTTTCCCTTTGTCTCTCTTGCTTACTCTTATTCTCTCTCTCTCTCTCTCTTCCATCTTTCCCTGTGACTATGGGCACCTCTTCGTCTATACTTGAAGCCTCACCTCTCAAATGTTTAATAAAAAATCTGGCCACACTCTCCCTCACACCAGACATCAAGCCCAAACTTCTAATCAAATTCTGTACCCAAGATTGGCCTACATATCCACTGGATAATGGCAATCATTGGCCTCCAGAAGGCTCCTTAGATCCAAACCTCCTCTGGGACCTTTTTAACTATTGCCAGCGTCTGAAAAAGTTGAGGGAGATTCCCTGTGTTGAAGGTTTTAGCCTTCTCGCACAGCACCCTGCTCTCTGCTCCTCCTGCCCTCCCTCTCAGGTCCTCCTTGCTTGCAAATCCCTCTCTTCCCCTACTTCTACTCCTGACTTCGCAGATTATTCCTCATTTGACCCAGCAGATGATCCCCCACGTTATCCCCCAGCCCCATCTGCCCCTTCTCTCCCACTATACCCTCCTCTTCCTCTGCCTGATTCCACAGATCCTCAGCCTTCCGTTTCATCCCCCTCCTCTCCACCCTATTCTGCCTGCTCCACCTCCTCCTCCTCCACAGAGACACTCCCTTCCCCTCCCTCTCCTTCCTGTCCGCCGCCTGCCTCTTTCAGTCCTCCTGTTACCAGGTCTAAGGGACTCCTTCCCACCCCCAAGACAATCGCACCCCTTCGTGAGGTAGCTGGTCCCGAGGGTGTCATCAGAGTCCACGTGCCCTTCTCCATATCGGACATTACTCAGCTAGAGAGGAAGTTAGGCTCATTCACCACTGACCCCACCACTTACATTCGGGAGTTTCAATGGGTCCTACAAGCATATAGCCTCACTCATCATGACATCTACATGCTCTTGGCCAATACACTTCTCCCTGAGGAAAGGCGACGGGTCTGGGAGCTAGCCCAAGCCCATGCTGATGAAAATCATAGGACCAATCCTAACCACCCCACGGGCCCTCATGCTGTCCCAGAGCAGGATACCCTATGGGATTACAACACCCCTGAAGGCTTACAGTCTCGTGACCTTTTTACATCCTGCCTCTTGGTGGGCCTAAAAAAGGCCACCCGCAAGGCTGTTAACTTTCAAAAGGTGCAGGAGATCATTCAAAGGAAGGAGGAAACACCTTCAGAATTCCTGGATAGACTAACCAAGGCCCTTCAACAGTACACAAACCTTGACCCAGAAACCCCTGATGGCCGTCATGTCTTAATGACATATTTTCTGGGCCAAAGCTACCCTGACATTAAAGCCAAGCTTAAAAAGCTTGAACAGGGCCCTGCTACTCCTCAGACTGAAATCCTCGCTGTCGCTTTCAAGATCTTTCATGGTAGAGAAGATGAAAGTGAACACCGTAGGCAGAGGGCTGAAAATGCCAAATTCCAAATGTTGGCCCAGGTCATTCAGAGAAGGTCATCACCACGCCGTCCTAGTAAGACACCCCCTGGAGCTTGCTTCAAATGTGGTAAGGAGGGACATTGGGCCAGGGATTGTCGTTCCCCGAGGACACCCTCCAACCCCTGCCCAAAATGCCATCAAAGGGGACACTGGGGGGCAGACTGCCCAACAACCCGGAAGGGAGGTTGGTCAGCTGCCCGGCAACCCCAGCCTCTCCTGGGCTTGGCAGAGGGGGATTGACGGAGCCCTGGGCCTTCCCTCCCGACTATTACCATCAAAAAGCAAGAGCCTAGGGTCACCTTCCTGGTGGATGGACGCTTCATTACCTTCCTCTTGGATACTGGTGCCGCTTTTTCAGTCCTGAGGGCGTATTGGGGTCCTACCACACCCTCAAAAACTCCTATTGTCGGGGTAGGAGGTAAACAGATTTTCCCTCGAAACCCCCCCCCCCATCATGTTATATGCAGGGATCCCTTTTGTCCTTCACACACTCCTTTCTCGTTATGAGCCATTGCCCCATTCCCCTTCTGGGAAGGGACATACTCTCACTATTGAAAGTCACCATTCACATATCACCCCACACTTCTCCTACCTCTCATTTCCTCATGATGTTCCTAGGGGCAGATACACCTCCTTCACGCACTCTTCCACAACTATCTAAACCAGTTAACCCTGAGGTTTGGGACACAACTACACCCTCTATGGCTAAATGCAGTCCTATTCATATTGTCTTACGGGACCCTTCAAGATATATTAGTCAACCACAATATCCACTCACAACCATAGCCCTCCTCGGATTAGAACCCATCATCCAGGATTTATTATGAAAGGGGTATCTTAGGCCTACACACTCTCCTTTCAACACCCCCATTCTGGCAGTTAAGAAACCTAACGGGTCCTACAGGCTGGTTCAAGACCTTCGCCTTGTCGACTCCTCTGTGGTCCCCATCCACCCGCTAGTGCCCAACCCTTACACCCTCCTCTCTCAGATCCCTGCTACTACTACCCACTTCTCGGTCCTAGATTTAAAAGATGCATTCTTTTCTATTCCCTTGTCCTCAGAATCTCAGGATATCTTTGCTTTTATGTGGACTGACCCTCACACCCGCCATTCTCGTCAGCTTACCTGGACTATC